>NC_087438.1:10615000-10915000 GCF_036321535.1 Camelus dromedarius
CTATCTTGGTGGCTAACGTTTACTGAGTGCTTGCACTGTGACAGACACTGTTCTAAGATCTTTAATTCTCCTGACAACCCTGTGGGGGACATACTATCATCTCCTAGCATACTCGTGAGAAAGACTGGTACACGGAGAGGCTAAGGCACTTGTCCAGGCTGACACAGAGCTGGGAGAAGAATCCAGAACATGCTGACCTTTGGGCTTACGATCCTAACCATTCACTCTATTATCCTGAACCAAGCCCTCCTTCCACTTTGAATTTGATATCGCAGCTGGTGCCAAATGCTTACTTTAGACAGAGAGGATTAGCTGATCAGAACAAAGAGAACTTTTGGATAAAGTCTATTTCTTATGGAAAATTCCAAAGACCCTGAAGCAAAGATTATTTTTTAAACAGTCACGGGTAGCAAGCCCTACAAGTGTAAATGTGGAGGATGAACAGAGGGAGACTGAAGTCATCATGCATCTGAGCCGTGCCAAGAAAAGGAGGATGAAAGACATCAGGTCACTAACACTCTGTCATCAGCACCGCACAGCATGGTGAAGGGTACAAACAAAACCTGGGAACGCAGCACCACGTGGGCCATCCATAAGCTTACGCGCCAACCTCACCATGCCTGGGGTGGGAGAGAGGCTAAGGGTTCTCTACAGTGGCCTTCTAAAGATGTGGACAAGAATGCTTATGAGCTTCTCTAACACGTGGGATAAAATATCATCTCAGAATCTTTAACTCGTCCAAAATTTTTACTCGCTTCTCAGCTGCAGGATTCATTTATTTCTGCATCATGGGGCTCAGCTATGACTCACTGCTGGTATTTATATGACCGGCACACGCCAAGTATTGTGAAAGATTTCTAAGGGTCTGGGGCTTTTGATCTGATTGCTTTTAGGAGGCGAGGGAGAGAGAGTCAAAGTTAGTCATTAAACAGGTTAGTCCACCCAGCCCATACATGTTCTATACCCGAGTCCTACACACACGTGCACACATGCACAGACACGTACACATGCCGAAAGGAACTCCCAAATTCAAATAGACAATATTTAATGTGATAAAGCTTCAGTGTTTGCTCTGCTGTGTGCAAGCAGCTTTGTCATGACCTCCCCAGACCCCCACTGCTATTATTGGTTTATATTATTTTACCTGATTCATGAGATTCTAGATAAAGTCAAATCATCTCACTGAACAAACTGTTTAGAACACAATTCAAGAAAGGGCAAAGAGTGTCACGGTAGCACCAATGAATCAGGAAAGAGTCAAATGGTGTCAACAGCTGTTGCAGGGATTTAAGAATTATATATTCTGAATTTATTTTGTCTGCACAACTATAACCATGCATTATGCTGAATATTTTTCAAGTGACAGGATAAATTAATAAGCTATAGAATAATGTGGGTCAAATTAAAGTGCTTTGAAAATTTCTAGACGGAAGAGAATGAATACATTTTTGTCACGATTTCATATATATAATAATGAGTTAGTTAATGCACATGCTGAGCTTCAGTCTGTAAATCTAGATTGACTCTAATTCTGGTCTTGGATCTCTGAAAATCAGAGATGCCTGAAGAGCTGTCCTGCTCCAGCCCTCTCACCCATATGAGCAAGGGGATGAAGGGGACCCAGTGAAAGGTGACATCTGGACCCTTCTCCACCTGGCCCTTGAACCTGAAGGATGCTGCAGCCACAGAAGCATATTTGTTGCTGGTGTATAATAATTAATTCAAGGAACATTTATGGATCACATGAAGAATACCAACCTCTTGCATATGCAGTATAGGGGAATCTTGGATGTGCCTTATCTAGCAATGCTTCATTATCTCATTGGTTTTATCTAGCAATGCTATAGCAACAGGGAAAGTACAGAAAACTCTCATTTTGTAGAAAAGGAACCAAGGCTCAAAGAGACTCTGTGACTTGCCTAATATTGGTTAATATATGGTGTAGCCCAAACCAGAAGCCAGGGAGGCCATTAGCCTGGGGCTCTTTCGTCCTTCAACACTAGACTGAGGATGGTGGGTGGATGTTGGAGGGTAGGCAGGATAAACAGTTCCCCACTATTAACAGAGAGGGGAAGGGGGGTGTGTCCTCATACAGAAATGTCTTTACTCATCCAGATGGTTAAGTATTAGAAATAATTATTACTAAAGAAAATTATTACCTTTATCTAATGGCAATTTAGTTTGGGGAGTTGATGAGCATTTCTAAGAAGATGTATTAGGTTAAGTTAAAACTTCCTGGGCTTATATCCAGAAGGAATCCTACTTCAAAAAGACACCTGCACCCCAGTGTTCATAGCAGCACTATTTACAATAGCCTAGACATGGGAACAGCCTAAATGTTCATCAATAGATGACTGGATAAAGAAGATGTGGTATATCTATACAATGGAATACTACTCAGCCATAAAAATGACAACATAACGCCATTTGCAGCAACATGGATGTCCCTGGAGACTGTCATTCTAAGTGAAGTAAGTCAGAAAGATAAAGAAAAATACGATATGAGATCGCTCAGATGTGGAATCTAAAAAAAACCAAGAACATAAATACAAAACAGAAACAGTCTCATAGACATAGAATACAAACTTGTGGTTGCCAAGGGGGTGGGGGGTGGGGGGAAGGGATAGACTGGGAGTTCAAAATTTGTAGATACTGACAGGCATATGCAGAATAGATAAACAAGATTATACTGTATACCACAGGGAAATATATACAAGATCTTGTGGTAGCTCACGGCAAAAAAAAAAAAAAAAAAAAAGTGACAATGAATATATGTATGTTCGTGTATGGCTGAAAAATTGTGCTGTATACTGGAATTTGCCACAACATTGTAAAATGACTATAACTCAATAAAAAAAAGGTTAAAAAAAACTTCCTTGAGGCTTTTTCTCTTTGAAAGAAGTCAAAAGCAGGCTCCTGGCCCCAGTGATGCTTTCATAGGTGGCAGTGTGCAGCCTGGTCAGCCTCTATCCTGCACTTTGGGCAAAGAAGTCCTACAGGATGAGCAGCTGGGAAAGCTCGCTGGACCGAAGCTTCCAGGGATCCCCGTGAGCATCTAGGAAGGGCATCCCTTAAAGTACTACAGCCCCATTCAAGACCCTAATGATTCCAAATAGGAAGATCAGTGATGCTGCCCCACTGACAGCAGGACAGCAGCTTGGGTACCACCTGGTCTCCAGATGGTCTGATGGTCGTGCTCAGTGCTCTTTCAGTGCCTCTAGGATAGTGGACGGCGGACGTATGTCTCCTGGTACAAACTAAGAATGGACAGTGAAGCCTCCCCAAAATACCCACCACCACATGGGGTTATTTAAGCCTTTGTAAGTCCTGTGACATTTCCATCCAGACTCGAGACTCCAAAGGAAAAAGGACCGATGTGCAGTACAAGCACTGAATCTTACCCGTTGACACTGACATTATTTTAAAGCATCCTAGAGGAAAATATTAATATAAATTGCTAAAAGAATAACTCTCTAATAAAACTCCTTAACATACGTCTGTTATTTAAAAGTAATTTGTTAAAGGGGAGGGTATAGCTCGATTGTTAGATTGTGTGCTTAGCACGCACAAGGTCCTGGGTTTAATCCCCAGTACCTCCCTTAAACAAACAAACAAACAAACAAACAAACAAACAAACAAACAAACAAACAAACAAATAAACCTAATTACAACCCCCCCCAAAAAAAGAAAAAAAAGTAATGTGTTGAGAAAAAAAGAGAAGCCATTTTTCTTTCTTTGTTTCTAATGGCTTCCGTGTCTTATTAGACTAATAAATGCATTGAACCAATGTTAGACTAATAAACTGCCTCTCTCCCATGCTATAAGAAAGAGAATTATAAAATTCTTGGGAATAAACTCAACAAGGAAAATAGTTCCTAAATGCAGAAAATCACAGAATTTTCCTGAAGTTCATGAAATAAGACCGAAATAAAAAGGCAAGCTATGTTCCTTCTGGACAAGACATTGTTGAGAACATAGCAGAGAGCTTTCTGAACTCATCAGTAAGTTTAATGGGGTTTCAGTAAAAATGCCAGCAATCTGGGTGTTCATTTGGGCCTGAGTAAAATGATTTTCAGCTTTGTATGGGAGGACAACCAAGAAAACGTGATAAAGAAATCTAGTGGGGGAGGGGTATAGCTCCATGGTAGAGCACATGCTTAGCATGCATGAGGTCCTGGGTTCAATTCCCACTACCTCCGTTAAAAATTAAAAAAAAAATTATGCTGTACATCAGAAATGGACACAACATTGTAAACTGGCTATACTTCAATTTTTTTTTAAAAGAAGTCTTGTGAAGGGGACCTTTGTTTACCAGGTATGAAAGTCACGAAGAGCAGGTGATTCACAGAAGAAGTACTAATGGAGCATACACATGTGAAAAGATGCTAGACTGTGAGACTGGGGAGTCAGGGAAGTAAAACTAGAAACAAGGAGACTGTCGTCAGATTAAAAACACTAACAGGGTGGATAAAATCCAGTGCTGGTGAGATCGGCACAAAAAGAAATTTTGTACCATACTGGCTGGAGTGTAAACTGCTATAGTCTTGTGGCAAAGGAACATGTCAAAAGGTATTAAAATTTAAAGTGTACGGACTCCCTGATCCAATAATCTGCATTTAGAATTTATCCAAACAAAATAAAGCACTTCTGCATAATACCATGTAAACAAAGGCATTCATTAAAGCATTCTTTGCAATGGCAGACACAGGACAACATTCTGTCTATCTGCCAATACGGGACAGGCTAAATTATGATGGTTCTTATTTGGTGCATATATGGTACCTGCGCACCGGGGAATGCTGACCAGCAATCACAGAGCATGAGGTGCCACTGAACATACCGAACCAGAAAGAAGCCCACGATATGGCTTCTCACTCCATTAAAATTTTTCTTTTTTTAAAAAAGACCCTAAAAATGTGTAAATACATTGGTCTGAGCAGAAAGTTGGAGAGTGACATATACCAACTTAACACTGGTGATTTTAGGAGGGGTGGGATGACAGAGGGTAGGAAGAGGAAAATTACTAACTTTACACACGTATCTGTATAGTTTTACTGATGACAAAGAACCTAGGTTACCCTGAGATAAACAAGATTATACTGTGTAGCACAGGGATATATACACAAGATCTTGTGGTAGCTCAGGGTGAAAAAGAATGTGACAATGAATATATGTATGTTCATGTATAACTGAAAAATTGTGCTCTACACTGGAAATTGACACAACATTGTAAACTGACTATAACTCAATAAAATATATATATATATATAAATAAAATGAAAAAGGAAAGCAACTTCACCGATGCACACAAAATAAATGAAATGTCTAATTCTCAGGGGGCAAAGCCAGAGAACCACCCCACAAAGCGAAGTTTGATGGGTTGCTGGTGTGCTTTTTGTGATCACCCGAGATGACACCTCTTAGAAGGAATTCTGCTCATCACACTTGAAAAGCACCCTGATTTCTGACAGTTTTAAACACAAGGCTGAATTCTGGAAGCTGCATGCTGTCCAAAAGACAGCTGCAAGTCTCCAAAACCGAGAACTCTGGGCATAAGAAAAGAGGAATATTCTCTTGTTTAACTCACCCTCCTGCTGCCGCTTATTTAAAGCCATTTGTGGCCTACTTCTACCTTTTTTGTCTTTAGCACCTCAGTCATGATGCATTTACAAATAGGTAACAACAACTGTAACACAGTCTGACTACAGCATAAAGGTATTTAACCCAGTCTGAAGGGACAGAGTCGGCTTCTTGGAGTCCTGTGAACTTCACAGGACCATCCATGCTCCCTTTGGTAAGACTCCAAGCTCTGAATTTTCTCTCTGTGCTAGCTCTGAATTCCAGCTGAAAAGCCAGCGCCTGCCCATCCTCTGAGATCACGGGCAAGTCTTTCTCTCCCAGGAACCCCTGACTGACCAGTCTCAGCCACGAGACGGCTCCTGTCATGGGTATTACTGCTGTTATTTATTTATTCATGAAACGAGTTCATTCATTCACATGTACTCAGTGAGTACGGAATATCAGCCTGGCACCGTGCTCTTTTCTGATCACTAAACACGATATGATGGTCAAACAGATTGTTAAGCTTCTTTGACCACCATGTCATGCACAGCGATCAATAAAATCCCAGGGCCAGGCAAAGACGCTGTGCACTCACGAAGTGTCTCTGAATATTTCTTTATATCCCCCACAAACCTGAGAATTAGGGGCGCATCTGACAGACTGTTCTGAGGATTAGGGCAGTTTTGTATGACGAAGAAGAGGACAGACTCAAGTTGCTGAAGATGGAGAAAGCAGTGGGGGTGGGGAGACAACGCAGGGATGGAAGATTGTCACTGTGTGTGGTCAGCCAGTGCCTATGGCTGTTCTCTTGCTCCCTGTGCATCCCCTGCAGGACCAGTCCCTGCCTCACCTACACCCCACTCTCCTGACTGACCTTCCTACCTGCCTGCCCCAGGTCCCAGCTAGTGACTGTTCTTATCAAAGGGGTGGCGATGGGTGGGCCCCTCTGCTGGTTTCTCTGGTAACCAATGAGCCAACCTGACCTCAATGCCCCCTATAACTGCTAACCACCCCCTGCCCCCGGGAGCGAAGATGCCCACTGTGTCCTGCCCACCGTCCACCGCACGTGGTGGGGTGTGTCTCCAGGACCTTGCTTCAGACATGGAAGCTCCCCCATCCATGAAGCCACTGATGTCTCTGTCACTGACTCCGGGCTCTTCCTTTGATCCTGAAGCTGGGTGAGTCCAGGCCTTGTAGGCCCGTGGGGTGCAGCCCACACAGGGCTGTAATCAGTGCTGAGATGTGAACATAGCAGCACAGCCCCACAAGTCAAGTTGTTCACAGGAGGATAATTCTAACCAATCAAAATGAAAGGAAAGGGAATTTTAGAACAAAAATACATGAGCCCTAAGCAGCTGTGCAAAAAGAAAAGAAATGTATAAGAAAAAGGTATACTCTTTGGGTATAACTACATCTAAACTCATTTGGCATTACCGACAACAGCATTTATGTAAGAATTTAAGAATCATTCCATCCTCAGCCTTAGAATTGTTCTGCCGAGTCTCACTCTTGAGCTTCCTGATGGCTTAAATGCATGTTTTTGAAACCAAATTCGATGTCCTCACTATACATTTAGGTCCACTTCAATTACTCTAAACTCACATTGTGCTTTTGGAGTTGTGGTGACAAAAACCCTAAGCTTCTTTGCTAGAAATTTTTTGAAGTGTTCAGGATTTTGGCTTGATAACGTCTCCTTAACACTTAGAAATAAACCAAAGTAAACATTTCTTCCTGTTTTACTGAGAGTAAAAGGCTATTTCCCAAGGCTATTTGTTAAGTTTCTAAATGGCAAAGTGCAAATTTTTAAAAATTGTACTTTAAGGATAAAACCAAGGATGTTTCTTGACTTTGAGCAGCAAATAGATTTCCTCATTGCCTAAAATAACTCTGACAGTATATTTAAATCTGTTTTAAAGAAGGCTTTACAATGCCTTTCAGCTGCTCAATATAGAATGTGCTGTTTCTCCACAAGTTAAAATGCATGAAGAACTTTCCCCTTGGTCTTCCTAAAAGACCATTTCTACAGAACGAAAGATCCTTCTCTATAATTACTTACTGCTATGTGAAGATGAAAGTATACTAAACGATAAAATATGACATAAACTATTACATCAGCTAATTTCTAACCCTCTCAAACACGTATGAACCCGAGACTAGTCCGATACAACTGCACCAAATGTTTTCCTGGCTGATACAAAAACTGAAGAATTCAAAGAGAAAAACACTGATCAGGGGAAAACAGGAAGTCCCAACTTTGAAAAACACTCAATCCACCTTCTCTGCAAACCACAAAAAGATCAGACAAACTAAAGATGTGTTGACATTGGCTGTAGATCTTGAAAGGGGATAGAACCTTAAAATACAACCGAAGTAACACTCAAATTTCCTTTTTGCTGGTTCTTTTCCTTTTCTTTCTTTTTGGAAAATATATTTTAAAGTAGAAATCTAAAATTACGTTCATATTCATCCCTGCATAGATTAGCAGCGTTGTATGAAGCTCTGACTGTTTTCAAGTACTTTCCTAAGCGTGTACAGCCGTCCGTGATGGCCATCTTCTCATGAGTCCTCACACTTCACTCACTCCTTCTGAAAACCCAGCAAGGTAGGGAGTCTTGGCTCTTGTGAAGGGTAGAGAGACTGAGACTCATAGGGGAAAATAATTCACCTAAAATCATAAAGCGATTAGTGGCAGAAGTGGGACTTTGGCCTCTAAATCCAGCAGAGTAAGCTGAGAAGCATGCGGACCATCAGTTTAGATCTGAGCTTCCCCATGTACTGCTGTGTTCTCTTGGGCACATGACTTCACCTCCCCGAGACTCAGTATGCTTAGTGAAATAGGAATGCTCACCCAGTTTGGTCTCCTATAGGACAGAGTTTAGGATTAGCTGAGCTGACAATCATGAAAGTGCTTAGCATCAAAGGAGGCAAATCACCAACCCTTTCTTCCTCCCCCAAATAAGAACCCTGGAGGTATGACGATGTGGACACCTGCCCTGACCTAAAGCAGAAGCCCCAGAACATCAGGGACCTCCAAGGCCCCTCAGGACCTCAGGATGCAATTCTGATTCAGGGCAGATTAAAAATTAGTCTTGAAGACCCGTGACAGGTCTAAAATCTTCTGTAATTTACATGCTTTTTAGAATAGCCACAGCCTGTGGAGAGAGTTAAGCTCAAAATTATATCCTGACGCCCTGGGTGACATTCACGCGGCCCTAAGTGTGGTCTCATGGGGTTGGAGAAGGGACCCTATTTCTGGAGGAATGGATGGTCTCTGTCCTCCAGAAGTGACTGTTGACTCAACCTGCCTGAAATTTAAGGCTCTCCTGTCAGCAGGGAGGTACCGGGTAGCGAGGTCACTGTGCTAGTTGTTTTTAAAAATGCCAAGATAAAGATTCAATGAAGTTCCCAAAGCGCCTTCTGTATCAGGTCTCTGAGCTACTAGCCGGCTCTTCAAGCTTTAATAACCTCTTCCTGCTGCTCATTTTTTTTTTTTAAATAAACATGGTTCCCTTGCTTTAAAAAACGAATGGGAATTGGTTTTGAAGAAATTCAGCATGCAGTCAAAAGCAGTAGTAGCTAAGCAGAATCAAGCTGCCTTCTCACTATTCAATACGTATCATTAATCTGACAGCATTAGAAGGAAATGTGCACAGTGTGTAATGCAGCACCGGTTTTACATGTTTAAAAGCAGCTTTCAGTGAGCGATCATTAAGTCAAACATCTACTCAGGCATCTATCTCGGGACCCTCCCAACTCTTTTTTTTTTTAAACATTTTTTTATTGAGTTATAGTCATTTTACAATGTGTCAAATTCCAGTGTAGAGCACAATTTTTCAGTTATACATGAACATACATATATTCATTGTCACAATTTTTTTCACTGTGAGCTAGCACAAGATCTTGTATATATTTCCCTGTGCTGTACAGTTTAATCTTATTTATCTATTCTGCATTTTGAAATCCCAGTCTGTCACTTCCCACCCTCCGCCCCCTTGGCAACCACATGTTTGTATTCTATGTCTGTGAGTCTGTTTCTATTTTGTATTTATGTTTATTATTATTATTATTATTATTTTAGATTCCATATATGAGCTATCTCATATGGTATTTTTCTTTCTCTTTCTGGCTTACTTCACTTAGAATGACATTCTCCAGGGACATCCATGTTGCTGCAAATGGTGTTATGTTGTCATTTTTATGGCTGAATAGTATTCCATTGTATAGATATACCACATCTTCTTTATCCAGTCATCTGTTGATGGACATTTAGGCTGTTTCCATGTCTAGGCTATTGTAAACAGTGCTGCTATGAACATTGGGGAGCAGGTGTCATTTTGAAGTAGGGTTCCTTCTGGATATATGCCCAGGAGTGGGATTCTTGGGTCATATGGTAAGTCTATTCCTAGTCTTTTGAAGAATCTCCATACTGTTTTCCACAGTGGCTGTACCAAACTGCATTCCCACCAGCAGCGTAGGAGAGGACCCTCCCAACTCTTGACTGACACTCCTGTAAATCTCTGCCATGCAGCTGCCATGTGGACCGGGGCTGGCTGATAATCCTTTGACGAGGAAGGCTGGGTCAGTAGCTCTTACGTGCCCAGTGCCAAGAGCATATGTACAAAAGAGATTGAATATGAGGCCCATGCCTTCAAGGAGGCTACACTGAGAATGTGCAACCAGTAAAGAGTGATTAAAATGCTAAAGATTAGAAGTGAGACCGCCTTGAACAGTGACAGCCACTGTGTGTGCTGGAAAAGCTAGGAAGGGCCCTGGGCTGGCAGGGAGGAGGGTAGAGGGCTTTAGGTGGGGGGCAGAGCCTACCTTCTCGGTGAGCCCAGAGAAGAGGCTGGGCGTGGGGCAGTGGAGAGAAATTAAGTCAGGTGGGGTCAGGGGACCCCAGGCAGGGGAGTTAAGATTGGATCTGACTGGCAATAGGAAAAACTGAGAGCTTGTGAGTGTAGAGCTTATGAAGCCTGATCTGGTAGGAAGGGGCATAATAGACGACAAATGGGAAGGAATGAGCCAAAAAAACCACCTCTCCAAGGACCAGGTATTCAGTCCAGGATCCAGGGCACTGGTGCTGGGAAAAGATGGGGGCCAACATTTATTTTGATGCAAGAAGTGATATCTGCTTCTCATCTTCCTTGGGCATCCCCATCCTGAGTCAGCCTCCCTGAGGGCAGGGCCAGGTTGTCAATCAACACTGGTGAAAGGAAAGAACTATGTCAGGGTTTCTAGGTGAGTTGCAGCAGGGGTGTCACTGCCTGGAACCGGGTGCCCGAGAACACAAGCTGAAAACTCCACCTGGGACTATCATTCTCCAAGATAAGAAGAGAAGTACAGTACTTAGTTACAACAAAGCCTAAATAAAAAGTGGATGTTCTAACCAAGTTTAAAGAGGGTATAATCTTTAGGGAAGGATGTTTGACCAGAGCCAGCAGAGCCAGCAGAGCCAGGCAGCCTTGACCCTGACATCTAAGGACCCTGAACTTGGAAAAATGCCTACAAGATGCTGTGAGTTGCTGCAGCCACACACAGATCCCACTCTGTGTGCAGTGACTGCCCGTGGGACCCCATTTATCTCTGGACCCGGCCTGGCCACAGATCTCACCTCTGAGCTCCCCTCACCTTGGTGGCTTTGCTCAACAGTTCACAGGCATTTCCCCCAACCCCCAAGGGGTGGTGTATGCACAGAGCTGGCAGCGTGGTGAGGACTGCAGGGATCAGGGCTGGTGAGAGCACCCGACATCCAGCAGCACTGTTCGCTGAAGGGACACAGGCTAAGTGGTCTGAGATGCACAGGGCATGAAGGGGCAGAATAAACGGGCCAATCTGATCCCAAGGGAGTTTGCCCTGGACGTTTGCAGCTGATGCCCAGTGGCCCAGCTAGCCAGGTGACCTCAGGAGAGCAGCAAGCAAGGCCCCAGCTGGAGCAGTTTCCTGCCCCATTTGCTCTCTGGCGTTTGGGGTGGGGGGGTGGGCACAGTAAGTTCTCTGCCTCTTCATTTGCCATCATTGCTTTTCTTTGTTGCTGACTGTTGAGCGATGAATGGGGTGACCACCCACTGGGGGAAAAATGTGTTTCTCTAAGTGGAAGAAGTCATGCTAACCAAATGTGTCTGCAAAGCAAATGTGTTTGCTAAGCTAACACGTATCTGATGGCAAACTTCTGTTGGGATAAACGGAAATATCGCTGGGATCTGTTTACACGGGCGAGAACCAAATCCCACAGGCTGTAGATGGAGTCGAGCTTTATCTATTCTCTCAAGCAAAGGAGAACATGGTGTGTGCACTCTGTTTTGGGCACGAAGGCACGGTCGGGAAGCCTGCTGTGAACACCAGCTGTTCCAAGGCAACAGAACTCATTTTCAGAGGACATGGATTTTCGCCACAGTGGAGGCCTGGAAAAAGCTGAATGACTCCAGCTGGAAGTGTATCGGGCAGTTTCATGTGCACCCAGCCCTGACTCTGCAGCTATGGGAAGACAAGAGAGGAGGGAGGGGGGCTGCAGAGAGAAGCCCCGGGCGTGACCTGAAGGCAGCTGGCGCAGCACCAGAGCTTTGGGGATGCTCCAATTAAATGCCTTTTTTTCTCTCTCTCTCCTTTCTTCATTGTCACCCCAATTATTAATAGTTCTTCCACAGAAAATCCTTTCGCTTGCTGTTAGATCGGTTTAGAGAGAAATCTTCCCCGGTTGACTAACCGCTGTAATTTGCAAATAAGCTGTGGTTAAAAGCTGACCCCCATAGACAGATCACTTCTTAAGGCGCAGTTGGATTGTTTTTCCCATGGAGGTGATAGACATAATATGCAAATAACAGAGCTTGCTACAAATCATACAGTAAGCTTGCTTCTTAACGGACATGGCCTTAAGATCGGTACACCGAGGTTTGGGATGGAGCGATCTTCTTATCTTGGAACAGGGTTGAGGTTGCATTTAGCACTATCTTGTCCTAAAACTTTGAAGAAATAGGTATGGTGCTTGCTTCAGCGTAACATGAGGCGGTGGAAATAGACAATTCTTCCTGTGCTTTGGGAGGTCTGCTCTTGTGTTTTCCTTTGCTGTGCCGTACGTTTTCAGAGGTAATGGAACTAGAAAGCGGTGCACAGAAACGATGTGCTACTCTCTGCTGCTTGGCTGAGGGACCTCAAATGCCTGGACCCAGGTGTGGTCCACAGCTGGTCACTCATCACACGCTGCTGCAAGCAGCAGCTCTTTCTTGAAGCTGGATTTTTTACGTTCACGCACAGAAACATTTACCATTTTCTCTGCGGCGTGCCGATGGCAACGCAAAATTTGGTTGTTGCTCTGGAGCCCCTACCGCCAAACAACAAAATGCAGTCTGCAAGAAGAGGGTGGAAAAAACTGACTTCCAATGACAGAAAAGTCCGATCAGGACCTACTAAGCACCCTTGTTTGCCATTTGAACAGGCAGCATTTTTTGCATTTGGTGGGGAAAAGGATGCAGCTTTTCTTCTAAATTAGAGAATCCTCTGAACAATATGTGGTTCTGAAACTCACTGTGAGTGAAAATAAGTCCAAAATCAATGTGAAACTGACTAACGAGATATAGAAAAATGAAGAAGGAAAATTTTGGATTCCTTAAGCAAACCCTCGCCCTTTTCAAATGAGAACTGTACAGGACATATTGCAAAGGCAGATTGTAGCACAAAATACATAAAAGCAAATATCTTGAGATGAGCTCAGAGACTGAAAGGCTGGTTAATTAGTCCTTTTGCAATGTAAAACCTTATTAAGTGTTCTGTTCCTTGGTATAATTAAAATTATATTGGACACATTTTCTTTTCAGATTGTCAGAGCGGATTACAGCTGAAAAAAAATTTTTCATGTGATATTTTTACCAAGAAATTTATATCTGTGCCTTTTGAGTATCATTTGATGCATGTATCTTAGGTTTAACAGAATCACTGGACTAAAAGGTTTCTTTTTTTTACCAGGTGGTTCATTTACCTCCTGTCTTTACATAGGACACATTAGATGCCTTCTTTAGCTCTGGAGTCTTTAAATTCTCTAGGTCCCTCCTGAAAACAAATTCCATTGCTTCTGCTCTGTTCTTAATGCCTAGCATTCCTCTGAAACAGCCTTGGTTTGGAAACTGACAAGCATGTACAGTGTTTCTGAAAGTGTGTTCCAGGAACACTGTTTCCTGTTGCTTCTGCTCTGTTCTTAATGCCTAACATCCCTCTGAAACAGCCTGGGTTTGGAAACTGACAAGCGTGTACAGTGTTTCTGAAAGTGTGTTCCAGGAACACTGTTTCCTGGATGTTAATAAGTGCTATATATAAAAATAAAGCGAAAGGCAGGCGAACAACTTTAGGATTCAAAGTTAAACATCTCTCTCTTTCTTTTTTAAGAACTTCTCAAAGCCTTTATATGCCAATGTGTGTTTTAAATCTCCAAGGGGACAATGGTATTTAGGGTTTCCCAAATGTTTTGCCCACTAAATCCTGCTTTGGGGGCACATGTCACACTGCTGACTTTCCTAAAGAAGATACACTCTTGGGAGGTGGGCACACAGAGCTGAGGCAATGAGCACTGGGCACAGGAGAATAAAGACCCATTAGCAGTGCTCACGGATGGTTCTCACAGGGTGACACTGTTAGGAGCCGCAGGCTCACAGGGATCTAGTAACTGCCCCGGCATAGCTGGCTTTGGGATACTGGAGATGTCACCGGTCACCTTGCATGATTCAGATGGCCACGGAGTTTCTCTAACTGTGTGATTCTCAGTATCTGTGTGTGATAGCCTGAGGCAGCTGGAGATTCTCCAGGACTCTTCTGAAAGTTAATTTAGCCTTTCTTGCTTTAGGTATTAATTCTGAGGTCTCTGGTTTGCATAGAATTTCTCAGTTTCCTTTCTTAATTATCTTGTTGGTATCTGCAGACCAAATCTATAGACTTCTTTGCTGTGTTAGATAGTAACTCACACTGACTCACTGACATATGTTATCAAAGCTGCATGTATAACAACTTTGTAGATGGTTCTATCCCAGTGCAAAAATATTCACCTTACCTTCCCACACGGAAAGTTAAGAGCACACTGTCACTGGATAACACACGCTGCTGGCTGTTTACCCAGGTACACTGGGCTCTCTGCCTAACCAGACATCAGTCAACAGGTGGTTTTGACAATCTCACTCCAACAGCCTGTGCTTCTAGCCATTTTGATTAGTACCTGAGCTAGACGTTTTGAGAAGGTATGTATACATACATAAAGTTAGTAGGTAGTTTCTGCTTTGTTCTCAATCTAGGTGGGGAGATAAGGTAAATTTATAAAACTTGTACAAGTAGACATAGTTATATGCGGCTTGGGGGCAATTTTGTAACCACAATTTTCAATTTTGCCACTTCAATACATTTGTGTCAAAACCACTAGGTACAAGTTGCCTAATTCAATAGTTGTTGAATAAAATAAAACCATTAATCAGTGAAAGAGAATTGCCCCCTCCCCCCCATAGCACCTCTCTCTGCTTACTACCTGCCCTCCTCCCCCTAAAAAAACCCAACAAAACTCTACACATCCCATCAAAAAAAAATTGGGAGGGGAGAAACAATCTATGTATGCCTATATCTTGAACACGGTCAAAACAAGGGACTCCAATGTTTTAAATGGAATGTTATCACAATTTTAATAATTGCCATCTAGTAACTATCTTGGAGTCCAACAGAACCCTCCCTTTATGGCAGTATCTGATGAGCGCGTGGTATTTGACCATCACGAACTGGGAACCCTTTTCTCAGGAAGCCAGGGGAGCGAGTGCTGGCTGTGCCGTGGCAGGAGGTCAACCTCCCGTGACGAGGGCAGGGACGACTCTGCAGAGCGCCAGGAGCGAGAGGGAGAGTTCCTGTGTGTGCTGTTCTTGGAGGCCCTTCTAATGGGAATGGGCCCTAGCTGCTCTTGCATCAGATGTGATCCATCTTCCGGACAGTTTTAACCGTCCTCTTGTGACCTCTTGTAAGTATAAAAAGGAAATGTAGACAAAAGTGAATCTCTGAACTGACACCTGATTAAGTAACGAAGAAGAAAGGGAGCTGGCCGGCAGCACCTTTGCACTGCGGAATTCTTCACTTTAGGAAGCCCATGTTATGTTAGCTATAACATCACAATATAGGTTGCCATGAATTGAGAAAATATAGTTCTCCTTTAAAAATCTCATCTTCTTTTTTAATTCCGCGTGATGAAAGGTTTCTGGTGCCTCTTCTTTCCCAGCCCCGCCTCAAACCGCCTAGCACAGAGTCACAGCCACACCGATATCCCATCTGTGCTACTGAGTCAACACTTGGCCTTCATGAAGAAGGATTGTAAAATTTCTTGGCTGTTTAGGTACCAATTTTCCTAACCTGAACCAGTTGTGAGAAAGGTCAGCTTATTAAAATATTTTCAATTTTGGTATGTATGTCTTGACATGTGCTTTCACTAGGGTCATCCATTTAGGTTAGAAATCCCCAAAAATTGGGCACTGGGTCCCCCTACCATAAATCTACAAGCCAGCAAAGTAGCACAGGACACGGGAGTGTTTAAGTGCTTTGATGAGATGTGTGTCCATCACAACAGAGAACCCTGATTCTCTTCCCCCACAGTTTTCTATTTCTCCTTGAAATCAACTGTTCATGGGAAGAAATGATGACTTTCCATAGAGATGAAAGCCAGAAGTAGGACCTGCAGATGTTCAGTTCTTATCCTTCTGAGTTTCCCAAACTTTTCAGGCTAAGGCCAGGGACCACTTGGATGAGAGGCCTCCAAAGAAAACTCTGGACCCACAGGAAGTGGAGTGGATGACTCAACAGGATGGCTCCTTCCTCTGAGTCAGCCCGGTTGGTCTCAGTGTGACCCTGGACTGGGCACTGGGCTTCTGAAGCCAAAACAGAATTAAGATCTGAAACCAAGCTTTTGCTCACAAAGGAGCCGAAACAGGAAGTTAGGTTTTGGGTGCCAGCTGAGTGGCAGCCAGACACTGACTGTTTTAGGTCTCCAGTGGCATCACTGCCCACTGTCCTGACTCTTCCTAGGGCTGTGTCCCACCAACAGCTCCTGAATCCCACCCAAGGGAGGGAAGATGGAAGATGCAATTCTGAATTTCATGGGAGAGGAAATAACACTTATGAAAGCATGCAAATTATTAACTTTTAAGATGTAAAGTAGAATCATGATGGACATGTTTGTACCTGATAGCACTGATAAGGTTGTCCAGGATTAACTGATTGATTTTGAGTTTAAAGTACCCAAGTGACAAGACTTATGAAATTAACCGTGAATTCAGTGCCTGGCTGTTTATCCCAGGATTTTCAGGTTTCAGGAATCTCTTGCAACGCTAAGAAACTAGAGACAAGCACGTGCTTAACTTCCACTTTCTGTGCCCTCTGACGCCATTCCACGTCTTTGCTCCATGACTTATTATTCCATGGTGGACTTCTCGTTCCTAAATTAAAAAGTCAGCCAAAGAACAAAAGATTTGGTATGAGATCAAACCTTGCAAATCACCGTCAAGTTCATTTTTTTTTTTTAACTTCTTTTACACCTAGACCCCTGGATGGTAGAGTGTATTCATAAAATTCCAGAATCAATGCTCTCATGTCCATGGTGGCAAAATGTCATTTGACAGAGAATAATGACTTCAGCGGGGGCATTGTGGGGTGAAGAAGGTAGGTGGGAAATAAATGGACTATTAAAAACAGATTAATCATGTTCCCGCAAGTACAGCTCATGATCCCTCCGGCACCAGCCCACACAGCCTCCTAAATTAGGGAACCTCTTTGCCCAGAGTGGTATGCAGCATTCCGAACACTTTGACTGTAATGAAATAGTTACTCGGCTTGCAAGAGACTCAGCTGTGCCAATGAAATAAACTCAGCCACTTCGCGACCTTCCTCACACAGAAGAAAAGGACAAGGCGGACCAAGATCTCCAGCCCAGAGACAGGGCAGGCGAAAGAGGAGAAACCCGGAGTCTGGGCGCCCGGACTCTTTCTTCTCTGATGACTCCACTGGTCACCCAGACCAGACACATTATTCTTTTCCGAATGAAGAGGCCCCCATGCACAATGGCACCAAGTCAGTGGCAGGCAGGATTGCTGGTTTCAGCTCATAAAAACCCCAGTATACTGTAGAGCCCTTTGAACTCCCTTGTGGGGGTGTGCTGTTGGAACTCACAGCTTAACAGAATTCTGATGACGTTACGCATTGTCCACAAATGCAAGTCAACAATTAACCTTGTGTGATAAGACAAGAATAAAACGAATATTGAAATGTCTATTTTCAACCCACTGAATTTTTAGTTTACTAACATTTGCACACCTGTTTCAGAGGAAACCCCTTTCCTCTGTTAATTTCCTGTTTTCTTGACCGATATGAATCCTTTTCCAAGTTAAACAATCAAATCAGCCTCGGCAACAAGGTCCTAGAGTGGGAATATCTCATCCACTTTTTCATAAAGAGTCATGCTTGATATTGTCCGTCTTATTCAATTTCTTCCACTTTTAATTCTTCAAAGTCTGAAGACCAACAGGAAATAGACATGGCACCATTGTGGCTCATTAGAATGTAGAAAATAACACATTTTTCTACTTCAATTCATGGTAGCATCATAGCCTTTACTTCCTTCTCTCTCAATATATTTCTTTTTATAAAATTCTTGATTGGATACTTTTAATCATTTGACCCTAAAGGGTAGATTTTTTTCTGTTAAGAATATTTACTTATTTATTTTTAGAAGCATTTTTTTTAAACATTTGATTTGTTTTGGTGGGGGGGAGTGATTAGGTTTATTTTTATTTATTTACTTATTTTAATGGAGGTACTGAGGATTAAACCCAGGACCTTGTGCCTGCTAAGCACGTGCTCTACACACTGAGCTATACCCTCCCCAAGAGTATTTATTTAAAAAAATAAACCAAATAGGGCACCAACAAGTTGAAAACTACCAAGGGAAAACAGATTTTTCTTTAAGGATGAATGTTTCCTCAGATTAAAATCAAAACCAAAAAGTCATTTTCTACTAAAATATCAGTAAACCGAGTAGCCAACTTTTTGGTAAATGTTTCTGATTTGGCCCTTGTTCTCAAAATAACCCCCTCCCTCTGCCCACGTTAATATACTGGCCACCTCCTTCCCCCAGAGCCCCCTTGCCGGTTGCATAAATCTCTAATGATGTTTCTTGGTCTGGCAACAAATTGTCCAGGGGCATCTCAGGTCCTCCTCACAGACAGACAGACAGACAGACAGACACACACACACACACACACACACACACACACACTCTCAATATATATATATATGTTTTCCAGTTTTAAAACATCAAACAAGCAATTCTGGGTCTTGTAGCTGACAAGACTCTCTCATTGACCCAACAACAGTCAGACTCCTCTGAGCCATCGTCTCCACGAGGCCTCATTGACCTGGGGTCCTGTTTGCAGTCTGCCTAGTCTATTTGTAGCGAGAATCGTGCTCTGTCAGGTTAGCAGGAATCCCCACCCTTGGTGTCTCCTGTTAGTAATTTTCCATCCCTGAGCCCCTCCCTCTGCTCGTTGGCTACAAATCCCCACTTGTCCTGCTATATTCAGGGTTGCATTGATCTCTCTCCCCTAATACGATAGTGTTGACCCTTATTGCAATAGTCCTGAATAAAGTCTTCCTTACCATTTTGACAAATATCAGATTAATTTCTTCTTTAACATGAGGGACAATTAAAAGGGGAATAAAGCATATTTGCCCTCAAGCAACTGACAGTCTAGACGGGGAAAGAGACCTGTGGTACAACCAACATGAATACAGGCGGCATGAACTGAGTACCATGGGCGGTAACAGTACAGGCAAAATGCTGTCTTTGAATTTTATTCTGTGTAATCATCCTTGTCATAAGATATATGGTTGAATAGGTTCTTAGTAGCATAAGCCACTTTTCCGTGCATGGAAAGGTTCTAGGATGTTACAAGGTGGTATTAAAATCAGCTCACAGATACTCTCGGGAGGATAAACTTCAGCAAAAGTACTGCACAGATTCACGCTGATGGAAGCCTGAATTCCCCAGGGAAATGTTAAGTTCAGGTGGCTATTACGGAGTTATTTTGGCCAAAATATAAACACAGAAGAGTCACCAGAAGAAAAAAAAAAGGAGAACTACATTTAATCAAAATATGTAACAGTATCCTCAGCTTTGTAGCACTAAGGGGATCACAAAGTTCCGTGTCATTCTGGAAACTCCCAGCGTGAAGAGGATCTATACTGATGTGTGCCAGGATGACCATCAATGCCTGGATCCCCCCTGAGGGCCCCTGGGAGGGGCATCCCTCAGAGACTGGGCTTTACTGGCACTTGGTCCCCAGTCAGTATATCTGCCACGGCTTATCAACTCCAATTCTCATTTCCTGGTTTTCCAGTTGCTTCACTACACTGTTCCAGAGTCATCTTCTTACAACATGGACAAAATCATGCCACTTCCACCTTCAAAACCCATGAAGGACTCCCACCGCCAACAAACCATTAAGTTTCAACTCCTGCCTATGGCTGATTTGTGTCGGGTTCTTTCCCAGCTTCTCCTGCTGTCTTTCCCTGCACCCCGTGTCCCAGCTCTCCCCAACCAGTTCCCAGCCCTGAGCGGCACACTTCCCCCCCACTTTGCTTGGAGGCCACGCAAGCCTCTCTTCTAATTTCCCTCTCATCCTTCAAGGCTCAGCTCAGGTTCTGAGGTCTTTGAGATGGCATTCCCATCTCACAGCAGAATCAACTATTCCCTTTTCAATATCACTTCAATAGACAGTTGTTAATCTCTGCATGACATTTATTTCATTTATACATAGCGCTATAAAGTTAGTTACTTATATGTGTGCCTGCTCTACTAGATCACAAATGACATGAGGGCGGAAGACTGTGTGTGTGTGTTTGCATTTGTGTGTGTGTGTCTGTGAGAGAGAGAGAGAGAGAGAGAGAGAGAGAGAGGGAGAGAGAGATCAATGTACTAGCGCAGCTTCTGGTAAATATCACGTACCCAAAAATGTAAATAATGGACCCAAAGTGGATGAATTAAGTCAAATCTTTTTCTTTAAATTTCAAGCTCAATAGTCTGTTTCTGACACCAAGGTGCATTTTATAGCATGCTTTGACTCCAACTCAAGGATACACCTTGGATCTAACCATTCAAGAATTTATCTGAACAGCTCATAGTTTCAACCTCCGACACCTCCTGGGGTCATTACATTCACTAATAGTCATCTAAGCCAGCTCTTTCTCTTCCTTCCTCCCTCTCTTCTCTAAATAAAATTTTAGTTCCTTCAAATTCCATGGTAGGGGTGGGGGGTGGGCAGCTGAGTCCTAAAGCCAGAATGCCAGTATTTACTAAACAAGGCCATTCTTACTTTATATTCAAAGATAGAATTGGAATATGTAGCCGAGTTTTCACGTTTCTAGTCTGAAGAGTCCTGACCTCTGAGGTATGTTCTTACACACCAGCGTCTTATCTCTGTCCTTTGGAACATTTCACTTGGGCCTTTCTGGAAATTCAATAATTCTACACAAACTACGCTTAGGATTTTAGGTCTGTGGTTACTTAGAAAAGGAATAGTTTTCTGTTTCACTTAAAATATTCTCCGCCTAATGATACCCACAAGGCTCTAGCAGGACGTCTGGGTTGACATATTCAAGAAAGAGGAACAAGTCTCCTGGGTGGGACCACAAGTGAAGATCGAACAACGGATGCCCACTGTATTGTAATGAAAGGAGTCTCTCCCGTGCAAATTCACTAGTCAATAGAGTGTACGTATGTGAATGGGTTTTTGTGCATGCAAGTGTGTGCTGCAACAGAACACAGGCACAGGCTTGACATTTCTTTGATAGCTCTTCTCATCATTTGCAGTCTCACCATATTTTTCACCATATATTTCCTCTCCCAGATTATTTTAAAAACCTGAGAGATCTTGATTTTCCATATGATTCCAAATCCATATGACTTCCAGGGAACTCCATGGGTTCTACATTTCCCAAGAGATATGCTGGTTCTTTGGTCTAAGTCGGTTCTCACGGATGACAAAGTCTTCATGAGCCCCTACCCAGGAATATTCTTCATGTGTAAGATAATAACCACAGCTTGGCCATTTCCAGACAAACACAAAAAGGAACACCAAGGGTACATACAGAGACGGGGGCCACTAGGCAGACAGAAACACTGACTGGAGTGTTGCAGAGCACAGAGGTACCACTAACACTGCTGAAAACAAGTTGGAAAGGATTCCAAACGTTGTCCTGTTGAGTCTAGCCGCTCTAAAAATCAGGTTGCTCAGGCTCTTAAGGTTAAGATCCAGGACTCCAGCCAGTAAGCTAGCAGTGACCCACAGTGGATGGATAATTATTACAAATGGCCAATTCTGAGTTCTGTTCCCTGCAGTTTTCTGTTTGCAGGACCTACTCACTCAACTGCCCAATCCAGCTAAAGGTATTTTCGGTAAATCAGTTAACAAAGCACTGAAGGTGAGCTGATGAGAAAGTATCCCTGACCTATAAGATGTCCCCAGTTATTTTAATGTGGAGACACATCATGTTGAATTTCTTTCTTTTCCCAACCTAAACACATGGTCCTGTGTTGACCTAAAGCAGCTGAAGGCAGGAGGTGGTTGTCTTAGGAGGGAACATTCTCCTTCTGAATCTGCCGTAGCTGAGTGTGTTACTTTCAACAAGTAGCCTCTCTGGGTCTCAGTTTCCTTATATACAGAATCAAAGAGGATTGGTTTAGATGCTCTAAGAGAGAGGAGCTACTTTAAATGAATCCAAGTTTAGCTTCTTCTAAACCTCAAATAGCTGGACTAGTGACTTTTCTCTCACAGTGCTTTCGTTTCCAAATGATCTAACTCGGCATCAGAGAGTGATCTGGAGCATAAAAGAGGGACCGGTGCCAGCGTGAGAGGGAAGAGAGAGGTTCAGCTTGGAAACTGTCAGGTTCAGAAGTGGGAAAAAATCATGCCTGCATTCTAAAGGATGTAGAAGTCTGTTGATGATGCGTTCCCTGGATCTCTTCCCTCACAAAAGGGTTTTGTTCAGGCGTCCATATTTTCATGAGGCCCGTGCGTTTCAGCTGTCTTTCTCGGAACATGAACGTCAAGTCCATCTGACTGTTCCTCAGTGGAGCCTCTGTAATAGGCTGGTCTGGAACCAAGAAAAGCTTCTCCAACATTCACCCGACCAAGAGGCAGGGAAGTCAACACTTAAGCCACAAGCTTTGGCCACCATGCAACGTGATGGCAAAACAAACTCTCCTACCGGGAAAAGAAAAAACTCCTTTGGGATGAGAAGAAAGAAAGGGCCCTGGGCCAGGAACACGTGCTTCCACCTAACTCTATGGCTCCTGGCTTTCCTACACGTATTGCCATGAGTTTCTGTTGGACACACTTTATTAAAATTAAAAAATAATGTGAAATCTGCTTTGATGATTCTGTGGCATGGCATTTTCTAAATTCAACTATTTCCCTGGATAAAATGCTTCAGTTCCTTTAGACATGGACTCTCATTTTTCTGTTGTTTTTGCCAAATAGACAGATGGAAAGGATGTATCGTGTAAGAGTCTAGGCTCGGATACTGTGGGGTAGCAAGGATGAATCAAAGCTTACGGACTCTGTTTGGCTTTCCGTGGCGCACTCTGGCAGCCGCGGGGTACACGTGTCACAGGCTGTCTGACCCTGCAGGCTGGGTGACGGCGGTAAAATTCTCTGTGTGACGCTAAAACACAGGGAAGCAAACAATGCAGACTGTTTAACAGGAGTGGAAATGAGTGAAATGCAAATATGGAAAGAGGAAGAGCCAAAAGGGACTGAAATTAAAAATGAAGCGCCCACGTGAATGTAAGAACAAAGAGGCATTTCTCAACGACTGTGAGAGGGACCACATCTGCCATGTTGAATTAATCCTCCCCCAATTATACACTCTGCATTCACCAGAGACTGTCCATCCAGCTTCCTTCTGACTCCTCTACCCTCCCTCTGTATTTATCTTACACAGATTCAAGGGGTCAGACTTGGCTTTAGAAAGTGCCACACCACCATCACTTTGTATGTCGAGGCTCACGATGCAAAGAATCAGGGTATTTCGTCTAGAGCATCGTTCCCAGGTGGCAGCAAGTCTCAAACACGGCTAGACAACCTCTAACACCAGCATCCCTCAGAGGCAGGCTTTGCCTGGAGAGAGGGCTCATCTAAGCTTTCTTTGTAAAGAAAATAAAGAGCTTGGTATATTGCTAACAGTACAATTTAAATTTGAAGTGCGGATGCAGAAAGAGCAAGATTTAAGGAAATCAAGAGCTAGCAAATTAGTCTGCCCATCACAGTCTGGACTCGTGATGCACCCTGATGAAGGCTTTAGCTCTTTTCTCTCACCTCCTTCATTCTGTGTGGAAGTTCAGGTTTTTCCCAAACTCCATCTTTAAAACTCTCTTGTTTTCTGGTGGGACCAGCCAAGCGAGAAAGTTGGCCCCTGCCCACCACCATCTACTCCTCTTGGAGCTGTCCGGCTTTATTTAAAAAAATATGTTTTTTTTAATGAAGCAGAAGCAGAAAAAGGATCATATGCATGTAAGTCAGAGCATCTGTGCACATTGGCCCCACACTACCCACAGCCTCACAGCTATCAGTTTTCTAATGTGACACAGCAATTCTGCCGTAGCTTCTTACACAAAGAAATAAAAAGTGTCACTGAAATACTATCACTCTGTTCTACGACTTGTTGAAACGTGTACACAACAGACATTTAACAGACAATCCTCCAGCAAAGGCCTTGACAAAGAACTTAGATTTAATTGCTTCTGCAGAGTTACTTTGGAAAAGAGCTAGTTTTCTTTTTAAATCATGAAATAATTTATTCTAAAAACACACAGAAATTTATTGAGGTTTGTAACATAGAGACTGAAAGTGGTTTCACTCTAAGGCTCAACTCTGAATAGGGACTTAATGATCAGGTCACTGGCACGAGCTGTCCCTTGTCGGTCACGCACAGGCACAGCCAGCCAGTGTCCAGGAACAGCTGATCTAGTCCTGGCAGGTGACTCTCTGTTTCCATGTTTATCTTCAGAAAAATGAAATGCTGAAACTGCATGTTATTCTGCAGCCTTTCTCTCTTTCTTTTGCATAACTTGTAAAATAACTAAACACTGAAGAAAGACATTCTGGCAGGACACAGATGGACACACAAAGGTATGCATGTTGGTGTCTCGCAATGTTAATAAAGAAGGCCTGCAACGTGGGTCAGGACGTTCTAGAGAAATAAGCCCTCTCGACGGGCCTGACATTTATCCAGGAGGTCCTCTCTGCAGTGAAAGTTGTTCCAAGGTTAAATGGAATTCTTCCCCACCTTCATTTTAGTACATGTATTTTTGTCATAGAGAGATCCACTTTCCCAGCCAATTCCCACTGACTTCCTACAAGTGGGTTAAAACAAATCAAGCTTAATCTCAGACAACCTTTGCAACTCAGTAGCGACATCACTGGGAGATACACATGCCCACATATTTTGGGCCAAACACCGTGCTATAAATTAAAAAGAACTTCACTGCTGCAGAAACAGGCCAGGGAAACCCAGTATTTTATAAATAAGCTTTTTATAAGTTTTAGGCCAGCTTTGACACGTTGGTGGTAAGTATAATAAAATATCTACATAAAATAAGAGTCACAGATGAGTGAACTTTCTAATAAGTATGAACTTCAACTCTAACCACATGCTTTCCTTTAGCCTGCTAAAGGAGTGTTTTTTAGTTGGAATGAAACAAGAACTTACTGTGTATCATTACACAATAAAATTGCCCTGAAGTTTTAATACAAGGGCTTCCTATGCAACTTATTGATTATTTCGTTACAGAAAAAGTTATTCTTACTTATTTTATGGAAGTCCAGGTGCTAGAAAAAGTTATTCTGACACTTGTTAACACAGTAAAGAAGACTCTACTCAGGACTACTGCACTAGGGGGTCAGCACTGTGGTGCTGGGCAGGGAGAGAGCTCAGCTCCGAATACAGTAGGACAAGTGGGGATTTACAGCCAACGAGCAGACTAAGAGCACCAGGGGATGGCAAATTACCAAGAGGAGCCTTCCAGCATAGAGAGAGTCTTGCTAAAGGCAGGCCACGGGCTTACACATCAAAGTTGAGGGATGAGGACCTTGACCAGATATTGAGGGTGATCAGATATCAAAGGTGGGGGGTTCTCTCTAAACTGACACGGCAGGACTCTTGCTAAAGGCAGGCCAGGCAAGGACAGGCACTGAAGGTCAAGGTCGAGGCCTAGTCCAGAAGAGGGCTAGCTAAACTCTGGTTAAGGAGAGAATCTTTGTCAATTTCTACCATTCAAAAATTTTAAGCTCTTAAACTTCAAAAACATGCGAAGACTCTGTGAGAGCCTGCCATCAAAAGGGTGATAAATTTACGGGTTTTGTGGAGACGTTCCAAGTTAACTCTGAGCACATGCTTCAATTAGGAATCCCGTGAGGGTAATAATCCAGTGAAACCTCCGTCGTCGACCAACAGTAATAAGCTCAAAGTTCTCTGCGTCTTCAGAATGAGGGCCATCTGGTTGGCAGCCGCTCTTTTAATCGGCCCCAAAGACAGAGCCTGTTATCACCTCGCTCAGAATTACAGTAACAGCTCTTTGACTCTGAAAACGAAATGGCATAAAACAGCCCATATTCCAGAGGAAGCACTGAAGGAGGAAAATCATTCCAAATTAAGACTCCGTGACAGGTTCTGGCTATGCATTAACACGGTTTTTTGTTAGTTATGGCTGATACTTGCTGTAAGTGAGGGCTTTGAAGCATCTGGAATGGCGTTAAAGTGCCATCTTCTCACTGACCATATGAAATAAAAACATAAGCCTTCATTAAACAAAACGTGTACATTTTCAGTGGGAAAAGCCCAATACAGTAAAGAACGACCATTAGCTGGAAAGTAATGTGATAACTAAAGAAAGTTTTAGAACTATAATGGAGTCTTTAATTTCTACTGTATCGTCCCATGTAGCTATGGCAACGGGAGACCCAGCTACAGGAGGGAAAAAAGGAATCCTTTACATTAAGGCCCTCTCATGTTGATTTTTAAATTCCTTTAAGTAGTGACTAACACTAAATCCGTGTTTGTTTTTTTCCATAAAAAAGTCAATTCTGCTAGGGAGCAGCATTTGACCTGTACAAATAAACAATTCAAAAATAAAGTTATATTTTCCAGAAAGTCCGGTCCACATTTTCCTTTTCAAGAACTGACATTAAGTTTTCTGCCAATGAGCAGACATTTCACTGGACCCCTCTCTTCCTCCTATCTGAAGCTGCAATCAAGCTATTAATGGAATTACTTGACGAGAACATTAGACCTGGACTTGCCTGTGTAGCAACCACTGGCCTCATGTGCTACTGAGCATTTGAAATGTGACCAGGCTGAACTGAGATGTGCTCTAAGTATTTAAAATACATACTGGTTATCAAAGATGTAGTACAAAAGCAGACGAAATCTCTCCTAAAGAACTTAATTTTGATTGCATGTAGAAATGATAGCATTTGCTATATTGGGTTAAATAAAATAGAGCACAAAAAATTATTTTCACCTTTTAAATGGGGATACTAGAAAATTTTTAATTATCTATGTGGCTCATATTACGTTTGTGCTGGACAGTGCTACATCCCATAGTTCTTTGGGGGAGGCTGTTTTCCTAGCCATCTGAACAGAATGAACAGTTCACACTTCAGAAATAGCGCACTTGCAGAATCACATAATGACCCTACAATAGGCCATCTGCTCAGATGCTGATTTAACTCTGTTACATAATCTTTTGACTGTATATTTAAAGGCAGTCGCCTTCATTTTTCGTGATGTACAGCATGCATTCAGAAGCAACGCAAAACGCTGCCAATAAACAACCGAAATGTCATGACCACAAATCTGTGAATCCAAGAAGTACATGGAAACCACTTTGCCCTTTTCTTGTGCCCTAAGTACCTGCCATTAAATACTACCAATACTGTATTAACCTGAGGTTATCTAGGCGTGGCAAAATCAAGTACACCATTATGAAATTTTACAACACTCAACGAAGCCAAACTTTCAAATACACATGGCATTGACTATATTTGTTGCAAAGGGCAGAGTACGAACTTCAGTGATTACTGCTAACAGTTGCTTATGTCATCGGAAACCTGAACTCACACTGTTTTACACACCAATATTATAAGAAAATAACTTTAGTTCATTTACTGTATTGGTCCTCAGTGCTTTGAAGTGTGATTCATTTAAATGTCAGCGTGTCTATCTCCCAAAAGAGCAAGAGTAACAGTAGCAATAATTTAAAAATAAAAGTAATTTTTTTGGGGGGAGGGTATAGCTCAGTGGTATAGCATGTTGCCCAGCAAGCATGAGGTCCTGGATTCAATCCCCAGTACCTCCATTAAAAATAAGTAAATAAATAAATACCTAATACCTCTCCTCCAAAATAAAATAATAAAAATAATTTAAAAAAAGAAGAGAGACCCTGTGTATGAAATGAACAACTGGCTGTGAAAATGAACAATTTACATTATATGGCAAGAAAGCCACCATCATGTGGAGGCTGAGTGGGTGATCCTCTTACAGATAATTCAATAATTGAGAGACTGAGAGAGAAAAAGCGGATTATTTTTCAAGCAAACTGGGCATCAAAACTAACAAATGACTTTCAAGTTCACAGCCTCTGACGCATGAGAAGTCATTTCCACATTTAAACTTTCCTTTCTTCCTGTGGTGCCGCTGCCCAGATAAACAGGCAGCAGACAGAAACCTACTGAACAAGTAGGTGGCAGCAGGAATATCTTATACTGACAGAGAGTCTGCAGATCCTCAGACAGCCCTGACTGACCAAAAACACTGTCCTGTTACACGTCGTCTCCACAAATATAAAGGCTGAAGTGATCTGTCTCGAGCAGGACCATCCTTCCTTGAAAGAGGGGAAAAAAAAATAGGTTCTGATGAAATACGTGTAGAAAGAATTATAAAGTGAGGGAAAGTGGATTTTCCCCACCAGATCCCTGAGGGTTGGGAAGGGGATGAGATGTGAGCAGACCTAGCCTCGAAATGGTCTGTCTGCTGCACGCAACCTATTCTTGAGTAGAAATCAAAACCCAAACTGGACTAGAAGCCCAAAGGGCAATAATGACAGCGATCTGTCCAAGAGCACAGAGAAACGTGGCTTCTTTCTTAATGTTTGAACTGAGCTGCGCTTGAATGAGAAAAAGAATGAAATGCATGTCCACAGTCACGAACTCTAGAACACCGCCCTGATGTACCACAAGAACCCACAGTACCCTCAGTGTAAGCCACGGAACGAGAATAACCATTTCAGGTTATTCATAATCAAAACAGGCAATCGTTTCCAAACCACCCAGCTGATAAATACAATGTGAAGCCTTGCAGTTTGTGAGATGGTTTAACGAGCTGCTACGCGTGACAGCTGACACCTCTGGTTCCAGATGTGAGAGGAGGGTCCTCAGCTCTCAAGAATGAGGTCCCAAGTCCTGAGTCCCTATGAAATTTCCAGTGTCACAGCCCAGGAAGTCAGCCCTGGGTACATCCACTTTCTGCCTGGCCCCTGCCTCGAGCCTGGCCTGTCAGAGCTCCCCTCAGTGCCCCCGGGCTCTGGTTACACACCCCCTAACAAGGGGAGCACGTCACTTTCTCGCCTCAGTAAAAATTACTTTGAAGAACACATATGAGAAGGAAAATGATCACTTTACCCAGTGGAAGATACTCTGAGATCTAGAGGTGAGAAGAAGACAGCAGTCACCTGTTAGTAATGGACAGCTTGGATGGTTAGCCCAGTCTCTCCTCGTATTTCTCTAAAAACCAACATGGCAGCACGGAAAAGAAATAAAACCCATGGCCATAAAGCCAAATATTCAGGAGCAGGTGCTTTCCTTCTTTGGCTGCCATACTGAGACTTTTCAAAAGGCTGATGAGGCCACAAACAACTGGACACATGCCCAACTGTCTTGAGGCTCAGCCAGAAGTGCTCAAGTCGATACTCTGGCACACAGAAGTTCTAATTACTCAGCTACTCCATGGCCTACCCAGACCCTCTGTACTGTCACACATCTGCTGCTTCCATCTGACATCTGTTTAACCCTCAGCGTCTTCAGCGCTTTACAAGCTCATCTTAGTTCCATAGAGGGACTTGAAGTCTATGGAATTGATAAAGATGACAGTGACCTGGCTCATTTTAACTGATCATTCAGAATCTCTTAAAATAAGTGCCTGATTCACAGATCAGTCTTTACACTTTCCGTCCATGGGGGCTCACAGAATTGTGCTCTTTTTTTTTCTTTATGAGGCTATACTCAAGAGATTAAAGCACACATACCAGTGACAACAGTTTTTTTTTTTTTAACCTCTGTGATTAAAACAGTGAGATCTGAGGGGAGAGGGTATAGCTCAAGCGGTAGAGCTCACGCTTAGCATGCCTGAGGTCCTGGGTTCAACCCCTGGCACCTCCTCTAAAAATAAATAACTAAGCCTAATTACCTCCCCCCACCAAAAAAACTATATATATAAAAAGATAAAATAGTAAGATCTGCTACAATTAAGGGAACTAATTTTTCAAGGAATAGCTAAACAGATACTAGGTTAAGACTACTTTTCCAGACTAATGCAATGTACGCATGGTTAACCTGATGATAAACACAGCATGTTTAGCTAAGCAAATAAACTAAAATAAACCAAAGGATAAAGTACACACCGATGTGTGTTTTTCCATGCACATGTGTATCAGGTTTTCTTGACGGTTCAGCTCATGACAAATTAATGAGTGCTGTATCAGGCGAAGTGAGCACCCCATACGGGATTAAGTCACTTCTGCTGTGTGTCTAGATTTGGTCTCCTGAGAAGAAAAGAGTTGACAACTTTAAATTTGCTCTCTACCAAATTTTGTTACTCTCTTAATCCTGTGATTCTTCATCAATTCTTTTTTTTTTTTTTTCCCAATTTGGATTAACAGTGTCTCTGTAATTCAGTTTCTTCATCCATCAAATGCAGACAACTCTGGTACCTACCTCATAAGGGCTCTGGTGGAGACTGAATAAATTGATTTCATCTTACTAAATAAGAGAAAATAAACATCTAAAGTAAACATGTTAGCTTTCATTATTATTTTACTCAGAAATGATAATGTATCTGAAGCTCTGCACAAACATTAGCTTTTGAGTGTTGTATGTCAAACAAGGGAGTAGATTTTCTCATTAACTCTTAAAAATTAAACTGAAAAATGCTTATGCTGCATTGTGGAACCATAAACCAAAGTCAAAATCATCACTTTGCTATTGGGTTTATTCATGTTCCAACAAACATCCATGTTCTCCGCTTCCTGGGCACACAGCTAAACTATATTTCCCAGTTTCCTCTGCAGGTAGGTGGGACCATGTGACCTGTTTTGGCCAATGAAATGTGGAAGAAGTGATGTGAAATCCAGTCATTAAGATGTGGGAGAAGTAATGAAGCCAATGAAATGTGAGGATGTGGGAGCAGGTCTGGTCCCTAAGAATTCCTGAGCGAACAAACCTCTGTCCTCACCTGTTAGTTGGATGCTGAAATCAGTGAACTCAGAGGCCCTAGAATATGGCACAACTATTACATACTGGGGACCTGGATTCCCGATGTCTGCATGGAGCACAGTCACCTCATGGACAAGGACTGTGGCACCAACAAGAAAGAAACTTCGAATCTGCCAAGTGACTGAGATGTCAGCATTCTTTGCTCAAGGAGTTAACAGACCTTAACCCATGGTTTTCTCCTTCCTGCAGGCATGACTGTAACGTACTTGAGTAATAACGTCAGCTAACACTTTTACCATGCGCCAAGCATCTAAGTGTTTTCCATGTATTAGCACTTTTAATCCTCTCCACTGACCTATGAGCCAGGCAGGTATTTTTTTCAGACCAGAAAAGTGAAACACAAAGAGTTCAATAATTTACCTAAGGTATCCATCCAAGGTAAGGTGAAGAACTGGAGTACAAGCTTCAGTCAAGTCCTAGAGCTGGTATTCTCAACCACTAGAATATACTGCCTTTTAAATATAAATGCACAAACACTGCACACGCATCTTTGGGATTATTCACCTTGGTGTTGCATAGGGTCAGTCCAGGCTCAGCCAAGAAGGCTGGTTGTCAATAAGGGATCCCCAGAGCATCCTTTCAGGGCACACCCCACTTTCTCATTTAAGTGGGGAGCTCATCATTCCTTTGGCTTCCTGGGGCTCCTAACTGAGGGATCATGTCTGGGCACATTCCATACACCCTCTCCCTTTGTTGTCTCTCTGCTCTGTCCTAAATCCTATTTCCCTTGGGATCCTGCTAACTGAAAATTGATCACTCAGCAAGTGAACACATTCCATCAAGGTTCTCCTTCTCCGATTCTCTGTTCATTTCAACAGAGATTTTAACAGAGGCCTTCAAGGGACAATGCCATAATCTGAAATGGTAATTTGACTTCTGAGAGTTTCCAACATCTCCGGGGAGGCACAGGAGCCATGTTTGTTTGGATAAAGGGGAGTATTTGGCGCACCTCCGATCCCACCATGCGGGCACCGACTCTAGTGTGGGATAGAGCACGTGACTACAGACCAACTGTAAAACACGTCTCTTTATTTCTAGGCTGTGGCTGCAACACCCTACTTCAAGCACTGTCATCTGCTCTATGCCAGTTAGGAAAAGGAGCCACGGTAATCCCACCAGACGACTGGACATGAAGTTGTCCGTGACAGGTCAGCCTGGATACCTCCCAAAGATATCTCCCATCGTTAAAGACAAGTTTGTCTTCACTGCAGTGCAGTTCTTTGAGCCCACGCCATGGAATAAAAACCATCAGTAACACACACTCTAGTGAGGCCCTCATTATGTGGAAATTTTACTTGTGAAAATGTTTCATAGCCTAGACTCCAGCCATGCTACAGGAAAGTACAGCTTACCAAACTAAGGCGCTGTGTCCAAATCAGAGGTAAATAACAAGCCAGCAAATGACTCTCCCTCAGAGGTACCAATTTTTAAGGTCTGGATTACTCAAAGGAATTCCTTATGAGGCAATGATTCAGAAGCAAGTTCAAAACAGGGATACTGCAGTTCTAGTCAACTGGTGGCTCTTGCTGTGCACTCTAATGAAAAGAAATAATAGAAGCCAGAAGAACTAGTCGAACAGTCACTACCACCCTATGAAATACGTTTCCTATCATCTTTTTACCAGCTCTTTACAGAGGAGGAAGCAGGCTGAGAGGAGGTAAGTGATTTCATCAAGGTGACATCATGAGGAAGTGGCCAAGCCAGGACTTGAACTCCGGTGAACTCGCTGGTACTTGTAACCACTACCAAACTGGGTATAACCAGAAACACTCATCCTGGTGATCAGATTTCTAGAAATAATCCGATCGAAAAAATCAAAAGCTGAACATCCTATATATAGTGAGGACTCAGCTTCTCCTGGAAAAGATCAGAGTTCTACAATCATATGGCCTCTCTCCGACACAGAAGAAGAAAAGAGTCAAACGCCTGCTTTATAAGTAAACTACCAAATGCTTAGGAAGAATGCATGTGGCGAAGTTGCCTGTTCTTGTGCAGCAAATCAACAGGAATGCTTGACACATGAGCTAGAATACACCTCGGCCAGGCCAGGGCTGCCCAAATCACTACACATTACGTGCGTCTGAAGAATCAGTCCTAGAAACTGCCTCCCAGCAAAACAATCAGATCAAATCAAAGGGTTGTTAGCTATGTCCTGTGTTCTGGGCAAGGGACCTGAGGCAAAAAGAAGCTATTTTCCCCATCCTCAAGATCTGTAAAAGATGTAAGACGTAAGTTCCGTGTCTTCATCGAAGCTCATCAACTCTCCTAACCAAGTAGTAATTTCAGCCAAGGAAGAACCAGCCTAGCCTCTAAATAGGTCCTTGGGAACATTAGTACCGTGTTCTGTAAGTCGGGGAACTGCTAATACTGCATTTCTGACCTTGGTTTTGCAATTTTGGGATCGGAGGGAAGAAGCTACCCATCTTCTCTTTATTGGTAAGATAAATGGAAAGTACCATGTTTTAAGTTGAAAAGCACCTCTCTAAATGATACCCTAAAATCACCATGACAGACTGCAGACTTAAGGACAACCACTGAGCAGGTTTTTTAAAAATGGGTATGCTAAGCAAAAATGTTAGGCAGAAAACTTCTTGGGTATTTGTGGCTTCCCTTCAGAACAATCCTCTTTTGTGCCTGGGCTCGTTGGGCAAGCGTGTTTTCCTAACGCAGGGCCCCATCATGCGGAGAACACATTACTTGTGGCTAGCCCCCAGCGCTGGCACTACCGTGCCCGTTACACACACCCACGCGGGCCGGAACGCCCGGAGGTGGGGACAGAACGAACAGGAAAGTTGTCCCTGCACTGAGGGAAGAGGCCAAATCAAACACACCCCGGGGCCTGTGGTGGGGAAAAAGAAGAGGCCGGAAAGATACTCCCTGGTGGCCTGGCATGTTTAAATGTTGTGGGTTCGGGGGATGGGGGTGCTAGTGTCAAGCTTTGGGGGTAAAAAACAACATCTCTAACTTAGAAAAATAGTTCGGTCAGTAGTGAAAGATTACAGCCACAGAAAGCACCAAACACACTAGCAGAGAGCTGTTTAAGAGCCCGAGGTCATGGATCTGTTTTCCCAAAGTGCCTTCCCACTGGCCACCCTCCCAAGCACTGCCCAGGAAGGCCAGCCCTGGCGCTGGCCCTGCCCGTGAAGCACTGAATCTGATTCCGACTTTCCATCACGTCTAGCCCAGTGCCTTGGCACTGCAGAAGGTTTGCCTGGGACTTGCCTGGCTTTGGCCCTGAGAGGCCTGGATCCCGGGAAACCCTTCAGTCCTGGGCAGCCTGGGCCAGCTGGTGACTGTAAAGGTATCTCGTGTTCTCAGCAGGCCCTCATGGAGACGTGGTTCAATGGTCCTTTTCCCCCCCGACCCTTACAAGGACACACTTATAGATGAAGCAACTTTTTTGATAAATAGAATATGATTCAAGGGAAATTATAATTTTGAGTATGCCCAGTGCTGAACCACATATAAGGTAACATATCCAAACATATTTAAAGCTGTTTTAAGTCATATAGGGCTATCTCTCTCATGTATTTTTTTTTTACATTAAGATATACTATTTAATAATACTATTGCCGGTGCATTTAAAAGCCACATTCTTTCAACTTGAATCTGCACAAAGTGTTAGAACTCTTGTGATTTGAGAGAACTACCCCCCATGGAGTTGTGACCTAGTAGCCCCAGCCTCCCATGTGGAACTCTGCCTTGGGGAGGAGGGGAGTGAGGCAGGAGCAAACAGGACCCATGGTTGATCCCCAATCTCTGGTCTCCCCTTACGAATACTTGACCCCACCTGTCTCCACTGTCCTCCATGAAATGCCAACTTCCCCGACTGGCTAGCTTGACTCACACTCTCAAGGCAGAGTGGGCAGCAAAAGGATGTGGATGAAGGAAGGACTGCAGAATTTCCTCATTCTGCCATGACCACCATTTGGTCTTTCTTGTAGCAAACCCCCTGGGGCCACTTCATCAGGCATTTGATTGCCTCTCCAGGGTCCCCAGTGACCCCAGGCTGCCCACCCAATGGCGTCCTTTCACTCAATTGACTGCTTTGGGATTCTGGAGACACAGCGTGAGGCTGCCTGGGTTTTGTTGCTGATTATTTGCTGATTTTCATGATGTCATAGAACCTCATTTCTTTCAATGGCTGTTTAAACATATGCTAACCATTTGCAAAGGTCAGGAACCAGGAAAATAAAAATCTTTGAAAATGGTTTTATTGTAGTTCACCCACCTTTGCCCAAGCTTACTTGGCCACAGTCTCCAATATTCACCCAAAGCTTCCCACTATCCTGCCGCATAATGTGGGAAACTTACTCAACTAAGCTATTCACAGACTTAAAAACAAACATTCTCTCCTCCTCAACCTGCATATTAATCTTGCTAATTGAGGAAAAGCAGTTACCCAATCACAGACTATTTCCTGTAGATTAATCTTTTTTTTTTTTTATCACCAAGTTAAATTAAGAAAGATAAGGAAGAGAGAGAACCTTTAAGGAACAAAGATTAATCATTTATGAAAGGTATTTTGCTTTTAAAACTAACCTAAATTTTGAAGGAAAAAAATAAAATCCTTGCCCAGCAAAATACCCAATTCTCCCTCAGTATTTCTCAAGAGCCCCTAACACCCACAGTGCACAGTTCTACCCAAAATTACAGTGAAATTTCCTGGCAGCCTCCTACCAAGAAGAGTAATTTTTAGATCAATAACTTCCAAATACAAGTTTTAAAAAATATTTTCTGGTCTGAAAATCACATGAAGAAATTAGTCTTTAAGCAGTTACCTTTCCAAAAGAGAACACAGTTCAAAAACTAAAAACGTAACAAGTATTTTAAGGTTTTTAAAAGGTTGCTGTCACAGACATAAATTTTATCGTCTCAGTGGAAATACTGACAGTTTTCCATGTGTGAGTAAATAATATTCCTACTATTGTGTTTTGTTATAAGGTCCCCAAATAGTTGCAATGAGGGAAAAAATAATTCTAAATTATAAAAAGCAGATCCCTTCCCTGAAAATTCAGTAACCAAAGTCAGTGATCAAATTGCTAGTAAATGGTTCCAGCGGCACACACAGGGGAAAAAGTAAAAGTAAACACGTGGCATCTAGTAAACATCTAGCATCAAGTCATCTAGAAAACACAGAGTGAGAATGGAAAACAAATTCTAATAGAATATTTAAAACTGCTTCAAGAGGAATCAGAGGAGGTAAGTTTCCAACATGGTTAAAGGAAGTTTGAATTACTATTTGTGCTTTAGTTTTCTAGCTTTAAAATGGGAATCTAGATTTCCATTCCACCGTGAAAGCAATGAAAAAGTTGGGAAGAATATGACTACTGAGAAAGTGGGAAAACGCATCCTTTTTGAAAAGGAGAAATTAAACTAGTTTCCAAAAATTACTTCCAGCTACCTTCCAATTGACAATTAAAATATATCTGTCTATAACCGAATGAGTGAGTGGCCGGAGACAATTTCTGGTGCTTAATGTGTTTCCCATTTCTTGATGCGATTACGCAGCTGGTTTGGTGGGCCCCGAGCTTGGCCAACTTGGTTCTTATTCCTGTGTCTCAGCGCAGTCGGGCAGCAAACAGAACCACAGTGAGGTCAGTGGCTTTCCTCCACTCATCTTAAGGCTCTCGATAGATCATATCTTCAGGTGCTCACAGGCAGGTGAATACTCATTCCATTCTTGAACCATAGTGTAGCCACACATTTTGGAAGTTCTACCAGAGAAGACTGGAAAGAAGTGTAAGCAGCTCTTTTGCCCGTTTTCTGTTTGTTCAGCTGTTTTCCTCACACCTTAATCGTAAAGATGAGCTCACTAGGCAACATTTAACCTGACTCCTGATTTTTGCTTTATCGAATGTACACAGTGCCTTGTCTAACCTGTTGATACCTTTCCTGGATTAGAAGGAGTAAGAATGAAGAATTAAGTAGTTGAAGAATGACTGACTCTCTACCCCTAGTTTCCCCTTAGTAAATTTGCAGGTGGACCCTGCAGGTGCAGGTGGACCACACAGGAAAGAGAGCATCTAACTGCAGGCGAATCATGTGAGCAAGACAGCATCCAAGGGAAGATCAGGAGCCAGCACGTCTGCATGCAGTGGGAAAATGACAATCCGACCTCTCACCTTAATGATTAACTGAGACTGTTTCCCCTTTTTCCCTTTAAAAACCATCATGGCTGAGCAGGATCTTCAGAGTTGGTCTCTGGACATGAGTCCACCTTCTCCTCAGACTGCCAGCTTTTCTGAATAAAGCACCTTTCCTTTCCAGAGACACATGCCTCTCGATCATTGGCTTTTGAGCAGCAAGCAGCCGAACCTGAGTTTGGTAACAGAAGAACTGACTTAACACGCTCATTAAAAATGAGGTGTCTTTCTTGATACTCTGACAAACCCTCTTCTGTAAAGCTCAGGTCTTGGGGTGGGAGTGGGGTTCATTCACTGACAAGGGTGTTAGCTATTCACAGTAACTGGTAACAGACTAGACAAAGGTCTCACTTACTAAAAACAAACAAACATCACATAATGTAAAAGCTGTGAGTCGAATTCTTCCAGTGTCTTACTGAGGACTATATACTGGGAGATAGCCTCCAGACGGCTCTGAGAAACTGTCCTGACAAGGTGGGGGGTGGGGTCAGTACTTATATAATTATGGTGAAGGGGAGCATGCCACAAAGCACACATCTCAGTAGAAGGGTGCTGTTAGGCATGAGGAGCAGACATCTTGGTTTTTTAATAATTTTAGTGCTTTCCTAGGTTTAAGAAGATGCAAGAGATTGGGTTCACAAAATTTTCTGCTAAAAATACCCAGCTATCTGAAGGTCTGTTCTGCCAGTTCTTCCCAGGGCACAGAGAGCCTCATTCCTGTTCTCCACCCTGGACTCCTTTCAGGGTGTGTTGAAGGTCAGTGGCCACAGTGGTTAATGACCTAGTCCTTGTAGAGCTGGCTGGCAGGTGACATTCTTTAGTTGGCTCCTGTATAGCTTGCTGGGCTGTTAGCAACACCGGTTTCCCTTGCTATGCGAGAGCAGAGCGTTCTGATGAAAACTTTCGTAAGCCAACATGGTGTAAAGTGAAGAATCAATTACTTAAAGACACATCTTGCTAACAGGATGCACAAAATAAATCGAGATAAAGCACAGATGCTCACAGACACAGCTGAAAGCCATGAGACTTGATGCTGAGATGCTGAGTATGGTTCCCAGTGAAGGAGCTTGGCGGGGCCCATCTTCCTGGTCTATGCATGAGCTGCCCTACAAGGGATCACTGAGAAACTAATGCTGAATGCTATTTTGCTTTTCATCTTTTCCCCTAAATTTGAAAACCCTCTTTGGATTTCTTTCAGTTAGCCAGAACAGGTACTAACGTAGGTCTTTCATAAAACTGAAGTGGCGCCTAACGAACTTTTGAAAAGTGGGGGATACCTGTACCAATCCTTGTAACACCTGAAGCTTGTGCTTTCCCTGGCCTGTCTTAGGGCTGATTCCCAAGGTTGCAGGTGTAAAGAAGGGTAAGGATCACTTAAGCATTCAGGACTGAAAAGGTTCCTGTGCAACCTTAAAAGCAAGTGATGATATTTGCCAGAGACCTTTGAAAACAGACAGTGGAAGCAATCTAAACATCTATGGACAGATGACTGGATAAAGATGTCTTTTATATATATGTATATTTATATATATCATTTATAAGTATTTTTTATACACACACAATGGAATACTAGTCAGCCATAAAAAAGAATGAAATAATGCCATTGGTAGTGACATGGATGGACTTAGAGATTATCATACTAAGTGAAGTAAGTCAGATAAAGAAAGACAAATATCATATGATATCACTTATATGTGGAATCTAAAGAATATGACACAAATGAATTTATTTATAAAACAGAAGCAGACTCACAGACACAGAAAAACTTATGGTTATCAAAAGGGAAGGAGGCAGAGGATAAATTAGGAATTTGAGATTTGTAGATACAAACTACTATATATATAAAATAGACTAACAACTAAGACTATGAAAAAGAATATATATATATATATACACATGTAACTGAGTCACTATGCTGTGCACAGAAACTAACACAACATTGTAAATCAACTATACTTCAATTTTTTTAAAAAAAGGGAAAAGAAAGAGAAGATAGTTAAGATGTTACCCACTGTGGCCCGGCCTGGGCTGGGCCCGAGGGAGATGAGCCCGGCTGACCTGAGGCCCGCCCAACTCATCATATTCTGCAAGGAGAGCCCGATCTGGTGCATAATTCTATCCCCTTGTGGGTCACTCCTTCATTCACGTAACAGAAATACGTATGTGCAAAGGGACTGTCTGCCGTCACCCAACAACGCGCTCCATCTCCCTCCTGCACTGACCACTCCTCTCAGTAACACACCACCTCAGACTTGGCCGCAGGAAGGAGTCAGGATACCAAACAGCACCACTGCAGGGCTCGGTGGGGCTCCAGAGGACCTGCACCCCATTGTGCGCCGATCTGGCTTAAATTCACAGCGTGGCTCCCCTTCCACAAAAATTCATAAGCATCTTTAAAGTATGGAGATAACTACTGTGATTTTATATATAATTTTAAAGCACAAAGAAAGAAGGACGGATGACAGGGGGTCGGGGGGAGAACGTGGGCTCTGCCGTTGGCCTGTGGGCACAGAGGAGGGCTCTGTCGCCCGACCCTGGACAAGTTATCTGCTGCCTTCAGCTTCAGTTTCCCCATCTGTAAAATGGAGAAATTAACAGAAGCCGCCCCAGGGGAAGAACCCTCCATTGAAAATGCTCAGCCTTGCAGGAGAAGGCAGAGCTCAGTGATAGTATGTGCTCAGCAGGCATGAGAACCTGGGTTCAACCTCCAGTACCTCCATTAAAAAAATAAATATTTTGAAATGCGCACCTCTTGGGGAGTGATGGAAATGTTAGCTATCTTGACTGCGGTGGTGGTTTCATGGGTGTAGACATCTATCAAAATTTATCAAATTGTACATCTGACATATGTGTAGTTTACAGAAATTTTACTACAATACAGGTGTTTAAAAATAAAATAAAAATTCGAAAATAAATAAACCTAATTACCTTCCCCTCACCAAAAAATTAAAATACTCAGTCTTTGCACGATCTGGGGTAAAAAGTTGTCCGCAAACAGCAATGGCTGTTGTCGTCACTGTTGCTGACTGCAGCAGAGGCGAGCGTGCTCAGAGTCGGGGACGAAGGGGCAGTGTTGGGGGAAACCCACATGCACTGACGATTTACGAAGACATTTCTTGAGATTCTTAAAAATGTAAAGCTCTATTGGTCTTGGGCAAGTCACTTACCCTCTCTGTGCCTTAATTTCCTCATTGGGAGAAAGAGGATCCTAACAGTAGCTGTTTGCTAGCGTTATTCAGCAGATTGATGGATTAATATACATAAAGCGTTTAGAGCCATTCTCTGGAACAGAGTCAGGACTATTTAACCCTTTGTTATCACCATCATGAAGGCAAAGAAAAGCACTGTTCGCAAATTAGTCACCCGAGGTAGGAAAGAAAAGGTTATTTCCCTAACATTTATGAATCAAGCAGGTTTAATCAGTATTCCTGATAATTTTTATGATGATATCCTTACAAAGTCTTTTTTTTTAATTATAATTCTGGATTTGGACAGAGCTTGTTACATTTTAAAGTGCCTCCATAAGTATTTTTAATTCTGTTGAGATTAAGAGAGATGAATGTTACTAAAAGAGATGAATGTATGCCTCTGGTTAATCATGCAGATAATTTGTCTCGCAGAAGAGTCTGTTCCATTGCAAAAGGAAACCTTGCATCCAACAGTCTGTGTGCCTACAGTGCATTGTGAGCCAGCTCAGTGCATTGTGAACCATTTCTCAGCATCACTGACGTTGAAAACCATGATTACAATTGGGCTGTTAATCCTTCTAAAGGTTAGATGTGCTGATGATACAAAGCAGTGCCAATCCTACCTACACTGTACCCTGTGAGGCATCTATCTCATCCTGCTTCCCATCAGTTAATTTCAAGCCATGGGAAGGTCCAGAAACACCAATACAGTGTTCCCATGGATCTGGGGCTTGTGAGATTCTGGCAGACACTCCTGCTGGCTGCAAATTCCTTTTCCTGTTTGTCTTTCTGCTTAACCAGTCACTCTTTGTCTCATGACAGGATCCCACTTCAGGGGGTGATCCTCTCTACCTTCAGAAAACCACAAACATCTTTTACTCCAAAGCTATACTCTTCCTATAGGCGAGCATGGAATTATTAAAACCCTGGAGGGAAAACTCCCCTGCCTGGAGTGACAGAGGGAGAGGAGACAGAGAAGGGGAGAAGCTCCAACACAAACAACTGGTCCTCGTGGGACCGCCTGCTTAATTCCACTGGGACTGTTATTTGGCAGATGCTTCTTTGCACACTTTCTGATAAAGGAAAGTTTAGAAACCGTTTATTTTTCCAACAAATCACTTAATGAGCATAACAAAACATTCTGCAGGGTAAAATCTTTCCGCCAAAGTATACAAACTGCAGGTGTGTCCAGGCAAAAACCCAACCAAATCCTTTCTGGCCCCTAAGGTGTGCATACGCTGGCCACACAACAGAATCACTATCCACGCGAAGACAAAGAACATCGAGGATCTGAGCTCTGGGGACTCGGGTGTTTGTGAACAACTTGAGAATCACTGAACTATATAACAAACCGGGAAAGCTGTTCATAAACATCCCAGCAAAGATCCTTACAGTGATTTTGATCTAGCCATTTCCAAATAGATCTTTATTTCTTCTTCTTTTTTTTTTTTAAGCAAATCAAGCGTAGACTTATGCAGCCTAACAAGCGGAAAGGTCTAGAAAGTAAAGCAAGAGATGTAGGAGTGAGTTTCCATAGTGACTATAGCATCCAACATTTTTACTTCCTGACCTACAGCCTTGAGTTTAAACCTAAGTGAAGAGTAGTGAAGACAGGTAAAAAGAAAGCTAACATAGGAAAGTGAAAACACACAGATGCAGTTTGGTCTTACTGTCTGACTTTGATCCTCTTGATGACTAAGGTATCAGTGTATTCTGTCAAGGTTAAGTGTCTAGCCTCAACTCGTAAGAGTTTTATCAGTTAAGAACAAAAACCAAAGAGATTCCTTTTTTCTTTTTCTTCAAATCTTTAGTTTAAAGAAAGGGTTTTTATTTAGTTCTGTTTTCAAGGTTGGCTAGATTTTGATCAGTCTCCAAACCCCTAGGAAAGTCCTAATGGCAGTCATCTTTTCGCCTTTCATTCTCAATATTCTAATTTTGCACCACAAATAAGACACTTTACACATGTCACGGATGTCTGCAGGCCCAGCGTTTATTCTGACCTGAGAAGGAAAGTGAAGATGAACGTTCACCATCAGAGGTAGGAACTCCTCCTCGACCGTCAGGTACCTCGTGACCAGTCATGCGCTGAACCAGAGAAAATGACCAACGTCTGACTTTTCTGTGACCTAACAATAAATGTTCAGGCTGGCCTCGTCCGAGACATTTAGCCATTCCCATCTATGACTGTCAAAGAATCCTTCTGAGAACAAGCAAGACAATACATGAGAAGTTCTTAAATGTGCTGAAGGGGAGGGGGGTGGTGAGGAGAGTGGTGCGCGCCACACAAGTGATGGACGTCACCATTTGCTTTCACCCTGACCTCACCTCACACCTCCTATATGCAGGTTTGCTCATGAAGAGACCTCAACACTCTTAAATTTTCAACAAGCAGCACATCTGGCCAGAGTAATTCCCCCAACACTGTTTCATAACAGTTTGTGTTTCCTCTTTCTGTATCTAAGTTATGGTTCAAAGATTTCAAAGCAGGAACATGATATTATTCCAGCAGAGCACACATGTGCACCATTTTGCATCCTGTCCTAGGACAGAACCACTTGAAGAAAGTTGTTCCTGCTACAGTTTTCTAGAAGGAGGTGCCTGTTAAACACACACACAAAAATCACAAACGTGGATTATTTTTCTGGATTCAGAGCTTAACCAAATTCTGATTTTCTTATAACTTGGTTTTTACCATATTAAATTTGAAATCGAATAATCTATTTATAAGGTTAATTGATCTGTGCATTTCCTGGATTTGTGACAGTCACTCTTTTTCATTGCATATCATTTCTTCTTTTCTTTAAATTTGAAAATTAAAAAAACCCCCAGCTTTATTGGGCTATATTTAACATGCATATTTAAAGTGCTCAATTTGATATTCTGATACACATACATGTCAGTGAAGCCATCACCACTGTCAAGATAACTTATCCATCAACTCAAAAGTTTCCTTCCACTTCTTTTTTTGAGGTACAACTGACATATAACATTGTATCCATTTTAGGTATAAAACATAATGATTTGATATATGCATATGTTGCAAAACAATCACCACAATAAGTTAACCACCATCACCACACATAGTTACAAACCTTTCTTCTGTGATAAGCATTTTTAAGATCTACTATTTTAGCAACATTCAAACACATAATACAGTATTATTAACTATGGTTTGACAGTTATTCTAATAGTTGGTTTAGTTGCCAGCTTCAAGCAAAGGTAGATGCTTACGAATCTGCTCTATAAGAAGGTTTTTGGAAATGACAATGATTTGATTTAGTAAGTACTGCATTTTCAAATCTGCTTCAAAATTTTACTAATTTGTCAGGTGAAACGAGCCCTTCTGGCTTCCCAATGGTGCCCAGGAAGCCTCAACCGCACTCAAGGTCTGTCCAAGAGGGGAGTGTGCAGATACCTAAAGACAGCCAAGGTGCATCCTAGGTGACTCCATCCATGAAACGGAAAATGAATGGAAAACAGGGACGTCCCCACTGAGTGAAGCCTCAGAGAGAACCCACCGCTGCTCCAAATTAGTGGGCATTCTGCTTTTATATAACTTGACAGGCTAATATGTTAATCCTGATGTTTTTTCTTCTTCACCCTGCAGCACGTGTCTGGAACTGTCCTAAAAGTTTTGATGGGGAATGTATATAACTAACAGCATGAGGATACTAACTGTTACTACTGCTTTTACGTTTATTAGACAGAAATGCGCAAACAAAATGTTTACAGGGACAAGGCTAACATATAAATTTTTGTTCAAAAAGAAAAAAAGAAAAAACTTAGGGCCTCTTCAATCTGGACAAATGAGGGATCCAAGGGAAAATAACTAAAGCATAAAATAAGTGATCATTTTTAAAAATTATTTTTTAATTGTGGCTAAAAGACACATAATATAAAATTTACCATTTTACCCATTTTTACAGTATAAAGTTCAGGGAGATGAAGCACAGTCACACTCTTGTATAACCATCACCACCATCATCTCCTGAGCTTTTTTCGTCTTGCGAAACTGAAACTCTGTACTCATCAAACACTAAGTCCTCACACCTCCTCCCCCGGCCCCTGGCAACCACCTTCCACCTCTGTCTCCGTGAACGTTACTCCTCTAGGTATCTCACGAGTGGAACCACACGTTGTCTTTTGGTGGCTAGCTTCTTTTGCCACAAGTCAGTAAAGTCTTCAAGTTTCATCCACGTTGTAGCACAAGTCAATATGAGATCATTTCTTTTCCCCCAAATCGTAGCTTCGAGAACCAGGTGTCAATTCTGAAGTTCTAAGGAGTTAGTTTTTGTTCTTTGTTGTATTTTTAAGAAAAATTAAATGGACTAGTGCTTTACAAAGGGATGATAAACACTGAGCAATTTCTACCCCCAGAAGACAGTAAATGGCTAACAAGATAAATGCATTCACTACAATTAGATGAACTCCTAGGTAACAGATGCATAGAAGGCTTATTATTGGGAGGAAATTTCAAATCCCATTTCAGCCTGCTCTGCTTAATGTGGAGATGGTCAACTGCTAGCTGGTGTTCTCTATGACACTCGTCTCCCCTGAGAACCCTTTGAAGCTGGGTGTGGGTTGGGGGAGTGGTTTCTTACTCAGCAGATGGCCTCGCCAACCATCTCTTCACCTGCCAAGAGTCCGGAGGTTGCAGGTGTATGTCAGGCAGGTGTGAACCACATCAAAAGCTCAGCTCATTGAAGGCCAAGGACAGATACCAGCTCAGATCAAGCCACACCCGAAAACAGCCTGGCCGGCAGCATCTCACGGGGCCCAGGCTCTGGCCCGGTGTTCAGGTTTGGCCTAGAGGACATACAGGTGGTTGAGCTCTGCCTCGGTCTTCCTGGGGAACCAGCTTTGTCTCACTCTGCATAGACAGGAGGCGGGGAAGGAAAGTGGTGGTCACCCAGCCCGGGGGCGTGTGGGGCCTTCAGTTCGCAGGATCCTGAGAAAAGTTAAGCTAAGTCTCTGAGGCTGGACTCGAAACAGATGGCACTGGAGGCAGGAAGAGTGGAAGTCTTCTGTCTCCCCCAAGTCTCCTCCATACACAAAGTGGTCACAAGCCACAGCCGAGCAGTCACGTCACCACTGGATGGCGGTTGCCCGTCCTTTTCCCTCTTAGTAGGATGCCTAGAGCAGAGTGTTCTGGACACGCAAGGCAGAATGCATGAGGATGCCTAGAGTGAAGTCAGTTCTCCCAGCCATCTCCTCTGACCCCACTGTGATTCCACGGCAGGATGGCAAATTCTTCTGGAAGCTTCAGACTAAGTGGGGCACTGAGTTGTGGCCAGAGCGCCGGGGTGATTAGAACTTTCACAGGCATCACCTCCCGAGGATGGTACCTGCCTGTGCCATGGTGGCAGGAGCCCGTCTCCTGGGCCATTTGGCTCCCTAACCAACCAGCCCCCCGGTTCTCATTCTATACCATAATGGACCCCAACAGATAAGAGCCCCTGCCAATGAGTATGGGGCTGACCAAGAAGGAAGAAAAGAGCCCATCTCACAGGAGCAGGAGGGGTGAGCCTGACAAGGCAGCAGGCTGGAGGAAACTCAGGTGTAAGGTGGGTTCTTCTACTTCCTCGATGTGCCCTTGTGTGAACTCTGGGCTGGGGGTGGGGGAGGATACGGGTCTCTGCCAAAGAAAGATGATGCAAGAGAAGTGATAAGGAAATCCTCCAGGGTGAATGAGATGCTAACTTCCACACGGGGCGCCCAGGCAGCACACACACACAGCAGGCACACACTTTGCACACTCAGGTGAGTATGCACACCTGGGACCTATCTTAGACACCTGACTGTGACCTTTTTGCAATGGACAAGATACTTTTCCTCCTGTGAATCCATGAAGCAGGGGCGGAGGGGAAGAATAGCGTGTTCTTGCATCATCCATGAGATTCTGATCCGTAGTCAAGTTCACAGTCAGAGTAGAACAAACGTGGCTGCGGGGCAGAACAGCTTTACTAGCTAGCTGGGCTCTGGGATTTGTCTGCCTCTGCCTCACTTCCCCTGAATTCTGGTGTAACCTAAAGCCTTCTTTATTATTTAACATCCCCAAGGTGAGCAGCCTTGGGACAGCTCTGATGTCTTCTGCTTATCCCTGTAGTCCCTGCTCTCTTGGCACAATAAGCAAACAGGCTCACTTGCTTCCTAAACCCACAATTGTGTTTTACTCGCCAAGTTTCCTTGACCTTACACTTGGCCTAAGGTGTTTCCAGCCACATGTACTATTTCAGCGTTTTCACCCAACTTCTGGACTATCAGCTCAAAAGCAGCTGCGAACTTTGAAGTCCGCAGAGGTCCTTACCCTAAAGAAAGACATCAATATGCTATTTCTATCCCAACTGTAGCCTTCTAACGCTCCCGACTTGCTCTCATGTTGCCCAACTTCCACTGTGACTATTTAGATTTTATGAAGGTGTTGTATCTACAACTTAGAGGTCTGGGGAAACAGTGGAAATCAAAAGATAACTTGGTATTTTCCATATTTCCAATCGCACCTGGAAGCCGGGCCATCTGGGCTCAGATGAGCCCTGTCCACCGTCTGTAACGTCCTGCTTCACGGTGGCACAAGAAGATTGAGGATTTGTTTATTGGCGCCCTCCTCACACTCTGAGGATTTTTCATGTTTGCTTTGAGTCTAAGAGTTGCTTCCATCTTTCACAGCTCCCCGCCCGCTGCCTTTTCTTTGTGTATAATATGCTCTTTGTCTGGTGGGAGAATTCTGGTGCTTCTAGGGCCGTCTAGGGAGGACTGGCGCCATCAGGTTGGTATCGGTTTCTACTCAAAAATGTTTCCCTCAGGGAGAGAAATTACTTTGCAACCTATCATATTATCAACTTCCTCTTGTTCTTCTATTCCTGTTCAGCTAAGCATGCAAGGAGAAAACAGCTCTTTCTTTACAACTGAACTTTCAGGGAAGACTTTAATGAGATAACTGATCATTTAACATCCAGATTAAGGGTGTTGACAGAAACGTGCTTTCCAATAAATCCTCCATTTCATCATTTTGGCAAAGAACAAAAATGCATATTGTTTTACCTGTTTATCTAATTAGTGAATCTGGTCAAAGTCTAGTTTGGATAAATAAATGAGTCCAGAGCTGTCTTTCTTCCCTCTACCCTGCACCTGAAGCCACCATCCTGAAGTTTAAAGACTTTGCTGCTGGCAGAAGGAAAGATGGTGGTCTTTGTTTTTTAACTTTCCTGATTCCATTAAGGACAAGAAAAGGAGACAGTATAAAGCAACTAAACAAAATGGCACGTGTATGTGTGAGTTTATGGGCTTGTGTCCAGGAGTTTCTCATAAGATTTTAGTACCTGCTGACCTTACCATATAGAGCCACAAATTTATAGGGTTTTCTGAGCCCCTACAGAAAGACTTGGGTTGACAAGGACTTGAAAGGAGGGTACTCTGGGTCCAGCACAAAAGAAGAAACACAGGGCTGCTGGAGGTCCCCCTGGATTCCAATCCACCAAGGGAGCCAGGCAGAGCCTGATTTGACTCTCCCTACACTGGGCTACCTTTGATGTCCTGCAATACTGCTCAGTGACCGTAGGTGTCGGGGGACCTAGGGTTGGTCTGACCAGTGATGTGCAAAGGTAATAGATTAATCACCCCAGTACTGCAAACCTGGGCCCCCCCCCCAAAAAAAAAAATCCCCTGGGGACTTTTCACCAAGAGATTCCCGTAAAACTCTTATTTTGACACAGCCAAATCCTAACCTTGTGAGCATCTTTTGGTAAATCACGCGGAAAGCATCATGTCAACCTGCTAGAAAGTGGTTATGATTTTTAAAGTTTAAAGACCATTAACCAAAGTGTCTTAAGATGACCATTTCCGTGAGTCAAGGGTTTAAGAAGACATTGTATGGACTCACTGCCTCCATACAATGCTCTGTTTTCCATACAAACCTTCCCCCCACCCCCTGTCCTTGATCGCCGGGACACCCCCCACTAGAAACAGCACAGAAACAGCAGTAACTACAACTCCATTTACGTGTATTGGGTGTAAAAGTCAGCGGGGCTGGGGCTATGATAAGTGGGACAGATTTATTTAATAATCACTTTTAAGTGCTTTTTAGTCATTCAGCTTTTCAGAGGATTTCTTTCTCAATTATTTCCTACGTGGGCAATGGAATGGTACTTCAAGAATAAATCACGGAGCCACAGCCAAGCGACTGATTATTGCCTTGGGCTGTTTCTATGAGGGACCCACCTTACGTCATCCAGCACATCTCATTTGAGAGGGAACACACACGTCTGACACACTGTGAACCAGACTAAAGATGAACCTCGAGTTTGGCGCTTTTCAAACTGCAGTCTGGCAGGTCGCTGGGCTCCTAAGATGAAGCGCTCTTCCTCAAAAGCAGTGCATTGCTCTCAGGAGGAAGGGGGCCGATACACCACTAAAGGCATGGGTGACAAGAGCAAAATCTCTTATTATTGTCATCCATATGGGGAGCAAGGAAAAGAGGTAAAAGTCAGCGCCTCAGAATGAGTGATTATGTGGCCAGTGAAGAAAACAGAGGTGGGAGGGGGAAAATGAGCTGTTACTGGCTCTGACATAAAATCGCCTTTGCTGTGGAGGCTGCGCGCCGGTGCTCGGAGTAACAGCTGTGTACGAGGATGCTCTGATCCGAGAAGAAAGGAAGGGGCCCTGTAATCCTGCGGGACCTGCGGGCTGCAGCAAAGGGAAGCAGCAAGCCCTCAGTGCTAAGAGAACAAAAGGGTCGTAATCAGCGAAGCTGGTATATGTCGCGGCCTTCATCTGTGCTTCTGTGAACCAGCTCTGCACGGGGCTGGTTCTTCCAGTCTAGCTGTCCTTCGGATTCACAACAACTGCTGGGGCCACGTCAGCTGAGAGACAATCTACTGGTCAGGCTGCCAGAGTGAGCCTGGGTTCCCCGCCCCTAGTCACAGACCCGGCCTTTCTGACATCCTTAGGATGGAGAATTTCTCCTGCTTCCTGTGGGAGGACCACCTGCTTTCAAATAACCACCAGTCACTAGGAGACTCCCATGAAAAACTACCACTGAAAATCCCATAAGGATTTTTCATTTGCTTTTTTTAAATTTCACGCTCTGTTCTGTGAAGGTGAGAAACTTCAAACATCACGACTGCACCTTTCTGTGATAAAGCGATCATGGCTATTAGAAAGAAGATGACGTGTTATTACGAGGAGAGATGAGTTACAAATTACTTTTAATGACCCGCTGAAAGAAAAATAGTGATTTACCTGCCTCCATTCGCTGCCCCTTCCCACCAAAACAAAACAAACAAAAAACTCCACAAAAAGCAAATGAACAAACAAAAACACACCTCAAGGGAGATAAAAGAAGAAAAATGCTTTCATGCCTAGAAGCTGTCCACCCCTAAAAAGGACACAGCCCACACATAAAATGGTTATTTCTACACTTTGAGAAGCCACAATGACTTAGAGGAGACTACAGTCACTAAGGGATTAATTGCACTGTATTCTCATTCAGTTTGGGTTGAGAGCTTTATTTTCAAAGCTCCACCATTAGCTTTATGACAAATCTATGCTTTGCTTTCTAAGGTCCTCCCCGCTGCCAGCCCCAAATCAACTCCATACAATTAAAAAAAAAAAAATCTGGCTTATTTAAAACAGCCTGTAAATATTTACCATCATGCTATGGGAAACCTCAAACAACAGGAAACTATCCAAATGTTGTCGAGGTTATGTCACCAATGGCTTAATAACCTCAAAAGCGAAATCAATGCAAACAAGTACATACCACGGTTCTGGGTTAAGGAGGATAGGGTTTCATTTACAGAACAGTGTTGAGTGTTGAAAACGTAACACTCTTATTTCCACCATTTTCCCTTTGGACTTGCACCTCAACCTCAGTCACTGAGGACCTGGCATATACTGGAGATCAGATTTCTTCTTCTAATCTTGGGACAGCAGGTAAGTCCCAGATGCATTTTCTCTCCCACCTTCCCGTTTGGATTTTGAGGAGGGAAAGCGTTCTAGTTCTAGCGTATTGTCTCCCTTTGTGTAACGATAAATGATGCAACAAAACCAGAATCCCTGCCCAAAGGACTGTCCCCTCTGACAATGTGAAATATATAGAGACAGTTCATAAACCATGACCACTAAACTTCATTTGCATAGAAATCATTGCAGGTTATGAGCCTACGTATTGGACAGACGGAGGGAGGGAGGGAAGGCGGGCTTAACAGCAAGTGCTCGCTAGCTGTTAGATTACTTATTACGTCAGTGCTGTTCTCTGTTCGGGGCCCAGACTGCGACACAGAGTACGGCACATTAGAAGCATCTTGGTTGGGCCGCAGCTCACTCTGATGACCAAAAGTGCCAAGTGCAGAACGCTCCTCACTAGGAGGTGAGAGCTAATAGCTGGAGGAGCGCTTCTCACCAGGGTTGCTCCTCACATCTGGGTCCGTTCAGTCTGTTTCCAGCCATGGTTGTGCAGGATGAGTCCCTGCTCCAGAAGAAGATACCGGTCAGTCACACAAGATCGCCGTGCACTAAGAAGCTGCTTTAATGGCCACTTGCAGTGCACCCCTAAAGAGAAGCTGGTCTTCTTTGTGGACTCGCAGGGCGGAGGGCTGGGAGTGGGCAGGGGTCTCCCCAGCCCTCTGCTCCACCTCCCTGGGTCAATGCGCCCTGCACGGTTAAGGCCATCTCCGCATCAGGGAGCACCTCAATGGTCACAAATCACTCTGACTTTTTAACCCTTGGGTGACGTCACCTCGAGCAAAAGGCCTCGTTTTGCATGTTTCCTTTCACCAGAAAATGATTTCTCACCCAAACACAAGAATTAACTGTTTTGCAAGGCGGTCTCACTGATGCAGGAAAAACAGATGTGGGGCGTGAGGTGGGCCATGTCCCAGGCCTCGGTTGGGCCCCTGGGATGTGCCCTATCTAGTGTGGGTCCTTGCTTCATGCAGGAAAGAATTCAAGAGCGAGTCACAGTTGAGTAAAGGTAGATTTATTTAGAGAGATACATCGAAAGGCAAGAGAAAGGTCACGAGGTGGGGGGGGGCGGTGTTGGGCTCAGATTAGAGTGAAAATAGGTACACACTCCATAGACAAGAGTGCTGGCCTTCTCTGAAAATGAGAGAGAGAGGCGGCCACGAGGCTCCCTGCTGCCAATTTTTATGGGCTCAGTGGCTTCATATGCTAATAAGTGGAAGGACCAGTCTAACTAGCCTGGGGAAGGGGCTGGGATTCCCAGGAAGTTGGCTACTTCCCACTCTTTGACCCTTTGTGGCTAGCCCTGGGACAGTCATGGCGCCTGTGGGCATGTTATTCACCACGATAATATGGTACAATGGGTGCACAGTGAAGCTCAAGGTCTGCTGCAAGTCAACCCTCCCACCGTCTTGAGCCTCAAGGCCGGCTGGGGGTTGACTGTTTCACCATCCTTGCGTTAACTGCTGTGTCATTCCTTGAATGGCTGTGCCCTGCCCCCGTCCTGTCTCATCACTAGTGTCTCCATACAACCCGCCGACCGAATGTCATGTTTGTGCCACCAGTGATGCCCCCAGATCCAACACCTGGGTCAGCACCGGAGAGGAGCTGCTCTCCCGGCTGGGGGGTGGCGTGGCATTCTGGTAGCACATTAATGCACCGTCACCCTTGCGCTAAGCTCGAGCACGGGGTATTGTGCTTTGGAAGAAATTGAAAAGACTCGGTCCGTTGTCCCTCCATTTAGAGGGCCAGGTGTGCTTCAGCTGATAGAAGATGGGGGACATCTGCACTGACCCTGCACAAATCGCATTCACCACATCACTTGTGTGTCCAGGCACGCATTCACTTCATCCAATTGTTTCATTCCAGCCCGTCTGAGGCTCCCTCTGTGCTGAGCACTGTAGGAAGGGAGCCCTGAGGCAGGCTCGGTAGGTGGCATCACACACTGGCCCTGCTTTCCTTCTGGGGCTCGTGGGGAGATGGGGAGACAGACGTGGAACTATGGAGACGCCCTGGACGTGGACGAGGCAGGGAGGGCAGGAGCTCCAGTGCCCCCAGGAAGGGTGGAACGAAGGCTATTCTCTCTGCCCTAGATGCTGTGACAAGGCAAGAAACAGTACCGCAGAAATCGGGGGAACCTAATCTGAAATTGATGAATGCTTGGAAGGAAAAAAAAAAAACACTAAAAAAAAAAGACACCTGATTTATGAAAAGGTGCTGAAAAGCAAGGAAACTGCAAAGTTGGCCAGAAGGTATGGCCACTGAGAGCCCAGGGAGTGTTTTCTTTTCACCTGATGATTAAAGTTGATGAAAGTAATATTCTGCAGCATAGATAAGAAGGAACGGGGAGGCACTCACCATCAGAGGAGGGCAGGGAGGGGCAGGGCGAAACCGGCTCGGCAGTTTGGGAAGGCAGAGCCGGATGCTATGATGTTGAAGGAAGAGAGCTAAGGAGGTGAGGTTAGAGTTCCGGGAGGACTGGGACGGACCCTGCAAGTGACCTCAGTGCTGAAGGGGGGCCACTGTCTTCATGAGGACAGAGGGGGCCCTCAAAAAGGAGGCGGGGAAAGCTTAGGCCAGGCAGACACCCAGGGAAGGAAGGCTGCCCTCCGGCTGTGGTCCTCTGACCCGAGCACAGACCACAGGCTCTGAGTCTCACCGCCTCCCTACAATCCAGGCCAACTTCTCTGACTCCAAGACTGGACTCCACGCTGCTCCGTGCTCCAGGATTCCTGCTACGAAGCCCCACCCAGGGCACGAAGGAGGATGGGGCTCACCTCGGAGAGGGGGATGAGGCCAGCGGACCCTCTTGTCCAGGCGTGTCTTCTACAGATGTCCGCTGCTGGTAGCCACACTCTCCTTCCCGGCAGCGTTAGCCCACGTGCCCGTGGACTGTGGAACAACTACTGCGGTCAATGAGAATATACTTTACAAACTGTAAAGTGCTCAAAAATGTGCAGTGTGCACCAGGCAAGGGAAAGGGCAATGCTCATTTCATTGCATTAAAACTGAGTTCCCCTAAAAAGGAGTTCACCTGAGTTTATGATTAAGCTCTCTTTCCAAAACTTTATTCCCTTTCTTGTCCCCTCTGACCTGGATCCTGTGCTAACCGAACACTAATCAACCAGTCAGATGACTGGAATTGCAGTTGTCCATGACATCTATTGTTATGACTGACATTGCTGCCATTAATTTAGTATCATTAACGTACATCAGCAAACAGACGCGGGTTCTTCCAGGGCAAGGTGAGCTCACAGGGCCCCAAGCCATGAACCACTTGGCCTGAGAATCATAGACCAGAGACATCCGGATCCCTTGAAACTAGGATGAAGAAGTGTTACGAGATGATGATTCATCCCAGCTTCTTTGTTTTTCCCCTTTAAAAACACCCCCCCCACTCCAAGGCCAAGCTGGAGTGGAGCTCGCTTGGTGCCCTGCAATGAGCCCTTCCTTTGCACAAACACCTGCTCTCAAAGTTTGGCTTTCCATCCTGCAGGTACATGAGCCCTTGCTCAGTAACAGCATCCTGAAAAAGGAATGTCCACCTCTGCTGAACTGAAAAGAAACAATTGGGTTAAGGATTTGTTTTCCTCCCCCTTAATTTAAGGTATTTGTATTAACATTGGTGAAAGAAAGAAAGAAAAGAAAAAAGAAAAGAAAAGAAAAGAAAAGAAAAGAAAAGAAAAGAAAAGAAAGAAAAGAAAGAAAGAAAGAAAGAAAGAAAGGAAGGAAGAAAGGAAGAAAAAAAGAAAGAAAGAAAGAAAGAAAGGGAAAGAAAGAAAAGAAAGAAAGAAAAGAAGGAAAGAGAGAAAAAAGGAAGGAAGGAAGGAAGGAAAGAAAAGAAAAAGAAAGAGAGAAAGAAAGAAAGAAAAGGAAAGAAAGAAAGAAAAGAAAAGAAAGGAAAGGAAAGGAAGGTATTTGATGTAATATATACATAATTAGAGGTATTCCTTTACAATATGGATATGATCCAATTATAGAAAATATTTTTACTTCCTTAAATTTTCATCTAAGAGCTTCCTAGTAGCTTGGTTTCTTATTATTAAATGCTGTATTTTGCACTATTTTTCAAGAAGGTATCAATGGAATGAAGGTACAGATAAGCCTAAATCAATAGATACAGGTAGGTGTTTTTAAATTTTACTCTCACTAGAAAACTTAGCAGTAACACCCTTAAAAATAGAATTTGAATGCCACTTAAGGACTAATTAGAGAAAAGGAAACACAAGATGGAAGTGGCAGGGCCCTTAGAAATTAGTAGGCAAGTTAAGACATGATTGGGTCACGCTAAATTATGGGGCAGGTGAAGGAGTAGGAAGCAAACTAACAAACTGGCCTCCCTGATGCTAAAACTGCTTGCTGATTCATTCTTTACCGAGAATAGCTTTAACCCAGAGGCTGTGCTCCAGGAAGGAGATAATGGGCTGATAATCTCAAAAGAATGGACAGACCTTCCCAGACTCATCCAGGTTATGTAACACCCTGTGAAACGTCCTGATCGTTATCACCTTTTCTGTTCCATCCAGTTTTTCTATAAAACCTCAAGACCCCACCTGCAAGATGGGTTCACAGTCTCTAAGGCATGAGTCTGTGACTCCCCTTTGACTGGCAAAGCAATAAAGCGGTTCTTTTTAGATTCTCCCCCAACTCTGCCTCTCTGTCTTTCGGGGTACAGAGGCTGGTTTTGCGGCAACATAGGGAGCAGGAACTTTAAAGTCCAGATAGCTACTGATTGTGACTAGCAGAACAAGTATTTCTCTAGCCATAAAGAAATCAGAGTTATTTTCCACGTGAGAACACTTAAAACTGCCTTCCAAGTTGCACTGACTGGGACAGCTCACCACTAGATTACATCGAGTTACAGGCAGTGGCTTCCCACATCCCATTACCACCCCCAGACCCCCAGCGGTCCTGGGTCCCAGATGCTACAGGAAGCAAGAGTCCCACTGCAGGGGTGTCCAGACACCCCTCTGTGCCTTGGTCTCACACAGTCCACCCAGGAGAACCTGCCCCATCCCACCTGCGAGTTCCACCCCAGGGGATCTGTTTCACATCCATGATCTCTCTTTGGACTCTTGTCAGGTTATCTTCCTGGGACTGTGGGACACTCTCATTTATGAGCTCTCAAATGACCATAATCACAGCTAATGAGGCAGGTGCATCCAGAAGACCTTTTGATTTTAAGTTAACCCAGTCTCTAAGGCACGTGGCACAACCTCCTCCCCTCCCAGCCACCACCACCTTCCCTACATTGTTATTAAAGGTAATTAGGACGAACACTACTTTTCAACATTACTGCTTTTTCTAACAGCATGGTTTTCTACTCCTCATTACAAACAGACAATATTTTAATAACATTAGGGGTTGTGTAACTTTGGTTGAGTGGCCTGGAAACCTAACCACGATTTATAAAATTATTTCTACAGCAAAATGTATTCTAAATGAATTTTATGAATTACAGCCAGCCGGTAAGCTGCAGACAATACCACAATCCAAACAAACAAACATAAAGCCATAAAAAGGACCACTCTGAGGCTGGTCCGCTCCCTGCTGTTTACACAGTAAACATTTAATATATAGAGAGTCGGAGCAAAACCTAGGAGCCTCATCCCATTGAATTCCAGATGGCATCTCTCTGCTGTCGCCAGGCACCTGGTCTAACTGTAATATTACCCCTAGCACAGCTCCACGATGGTTCAGATAATCTTGCCTCCCCCCACAGTCCTCCTGTATTCCAATGCCAAATATTTCGAAGTATTTTTGAATTTTCCAATCACTATTTCATTAAGGCAAATGGCTGAGAACTGACTGTATTATAATAAAGCATTTTTCCATTTTGAAGGGAAAAAATGAATATGCATTGTATTTGCATTTAGGTAAAAATGCAAAGAGCTCCCATTTATGGACAATGTAAATGCAGGTGCCCCTGGGGGAGGGAGCCAGAGGAAGAGAAGGGGAGAAAGAGAAGCAATGCTATGCAGGTACCAAGTATTTATCGTAGCCCCCACTCCCCCAACTCTTATGCATAAATTTGCCTTCTCCCTCAGGCAAGCAATTTAAAACATTTCACTAACTCTATTAGCAAATTAACATGACTAAGATGGAACTCACTCTCCTCACTCCAAACCAGCTCTTTTAAAGCTGGGTAACACCATCCTCTGCTTCATCTTCTCCCACCCTCTCCCATCAAGGACCGAGTCCGTTTGATTCTAGATAGCTTTTCTCTGAGCCCTCCCTCCCTGCCCCCCAGCCCTAATCCAGGCTGTCTTCATCTCTCTGGTGGTTGCCAGAAGAGCCTCTTAATTGGTTTCCCTGGCCTCTGGTCTCACCTCCCTCTAATTCATTAGCCACAATGAAACCAAACTCTCTTTCAAATATGCAAATCCAAGCACACCACATTCCCATTCAGAACTCTTCAAAGTTCCCCACTGCCCTTAGGATCAAGGCCAAACTCCTTATGCTGATTGACCGGACCCCTCCTGGTCTGAGTTCTGCTCACCCTGCCACCTGCCCCTCCTAGTCTTGCTCTCTGTCTCAAATATACTCAGCATTGTCATTTTCCACCTGGAACTCTCTTGCTTTCCAGAATAGAGGACACACCATTCTTTTTAGATCTCAGCTCTTAGACTGAACCAAAGCTTCCTTGACCCTTTAAGAAGGGTCAAAGATTCCTCCTACAGGATCCCAGAGTAAACACTCTGAAAAATATCACGAGCCATATCAGTAAACAAAGGATGCTGCGGCCATCAAGTCATCAGCCGCTACCACCACCTCTGACCATGAGGGAGCGGACGGAATTCAGGATGCAGACAAGCAGGCAGCCCAGCCTCTGCACCACCACCCAGTTGTGTGCCTTGAGGGAGCTCAGGATGGGAAAGAACAGGACACTGGCCCTAAATAGCCAGGTGCACATCAAAGGAATGATTTCATGAGCCCAGACCTTTGCACCTTCCCATACATAGAAAAGCGCTAAATTCCTTAATTTGAGATGTCTGGTTTTCTCTAATTAACAGTAATCTGGTGTTCTGACTACCTAGTCTTTGTTGCAAAAACTCCTATATATCCTGGCTTCTCCCTTGCCTGGGCAGAACATCTCTAGAGCAATCTGAGAGGCTGTGTCCTGGGCTCAAGCCTTCAGGAAATCCACCGAATAAAACATAACTCTCAACTTTTAGGTTGTGCATTTTATTTCAGTTGACAACACCCTTTTCTTCCTCTATCTCAGACTTGCACATTCCTTGGTAGATGCCTGCCTGTCTGCTTGCCCTCCTAGATTAATCACTGCACGGGTCAGTCCTTTCTCCTAATCCACCTTTAGTGACTAGCACTGGACAGGCCACATGGTAGGCATCCAAGAAATGTTGAACGAACACATTCATGAAGACCCTCTTCCCTCTGTAATCCATCCCCCTTTTAATAGTGAAAACACTCCAAAACAATGCATTAAGCACCAGGGGAAGTGGGTTACAACTCTCAACTCATTAAGCAGCCACCACACTTTGTTTCAAACACCTTGGTGTGTCACTGCCATAACTATCAGTAACTTGAGAAAGACCTGGTCCTACCTGCATGTCTAGATTAGAGAAGAAGCCAGTGGTACAAGTAACAACCCGCCCTCCCCCACCCCAAACCCATGTCAAACAGCAGCCTGTGATTAAGAGAAAATGAAATTAAACCTATCATTTCAAAATGCACATGTTACCTAAATCCTAGCAACGCAATTAAAACAAAACAAAACAAACAAACAAAAAAAACCCAACACTACCGAGCAAATCCAGTCTTAAATGTCTTTTCCTTAAAGTTAAAAAAAAAAAAAAAACCAACAAAAAACAGCATTAATACTGCTGACACACATGTTGTAAAATCCAAGTGTTTCTAGCATCTGTCCTCCAGCATGCGTCTGCTTGCCTCAACTCAGCTGGCTCTAGTCTAATAAGTCTCCTTAATGCAAGTCACAGAATTAATACAAAGCAAGAAAAGTCAGCTCTAGCCAAGAATGGGTCAAGGTATAGCAGCCCGCCTGGCTTGAAGTCTTAGCAATTCTGCTTTAAATACGGGGCGCACTACATACTTTTCAAAGTTCTTTTGTGTCCAGTCTCTGGGTTGCACTTGGAAACGAAGGTACGGAAACCCTCTGTACCCATTTAACAGCTGGGAAAGCTGAAGTCCCCAGAAGTCAAGTTCTTTGCTCAAAGTCATAGAGCCAGCAGGGGCAGGGATGGAGGTCAAATCCAGAGGGCCTGTCAGGAGCAGGAGCTCTTTCTCTCAGCGATGCTGTGGTCAGCGTGCAGCACTGCTAGAAACTACAGAGGAGAAGCCACGGGAACTCAGTGCGCCTCTCAGTAAGCATGAACTATTTCCCCTCTCCATCCGCTCTGCCGCTCTCTCCAAGGTGGGCTTGGAATAGCAGGGAGACCAGGTTACATGGAAGAAGCCATGGTCAGTGGGCTAGAAAAGAGAGAACATTTTCTCTTCCATTTCCCCTAATGATCACTAGCTCCACTTTCCCCTAGAACACAGTCAACACCAAATATTCTCCTGTGAGGCTCTAAGCATGAGGCACAAGTCAGAGGAGCCTGGCTGCTCCGCAAAGGCGCTGATGACACACACAGCTATTCAATCTGTTCATCTTCAAAGTGGGGAAGATGCCCCCTCGACAGCCCATTCCAGGAGCCCCGGGCAGGACCTGGCAGCTTGGAAGGCCAGTTCATTTCTTCTCCTCTCCCACATGTTCACGTGGAAAGTTTTGGAAAGCACATTTCTTAAGCATCACTGAATTCAGCAGAAAAAGCACCTTTCTCTGCCTCGCAACCTGTAAGGACAGGTGTCCTCCCAGATGTGCGCAGGTAAAACCAACACACCCCTCCTCCCTGCACTCATGCCTGACCCCAAGCGGAGAGCACATCTGGTCCAAAATGTGCTTCTTGAAAAGAAGGAAAGTCCTGAAAGAGTTTGAAAGTATTACATCATGAAAAACGGAGTTGATCTCTCAGCATTAAAGGAAGGCTTTAAAAAAAAAGAAATCATTTGAAGGAGTTGAGCACCCTGGGGCTTTGAGAGAAATAGACTGTGGATTCCAGTGCCAGGAGTCCCAGCATGAGAGGGGGGATGTCCGTGGTGGGACAGGGACACACCCGAACATGGCGCCCGCGGGGTGGGCCCGGACAACTTCCCGCCGGACTGTGGTGTCACACACAGCAGAAGCCTTGAAAAGGTGCCCGTGTGTGGGAGTATTTCCAGTATTAATCCAAAGGCTACAAAGATTTCTGAACTAAAATGGCTCCAGTAACTGAACATCTAATCACATTGGATCAGTTGAGTAAATTATGGTACATCCGTGAGAGAGAATGCCATTAATCATCACATTCGAGATGAATACTTAAAAATCAAGGGACACTGCCTGTGTCCTTGCGTGATGTAACAGCTGGAAAGAGATGACGATGTTGTTTCAAAATACATGCGTGGAAAAGAGATGAGAAGGATGTGCACTAAAAATAATAAACAGCATTATCTCTAGGCAGTGGGCTTGCAGACAATTCTCATTTTCTTCTTGATATTTTTATTTATTTTCCTTCCTTCTATGATAAAAATGGACTAATTAACATTTTTTTTAAAAGAGAGATCCTCTTAAAAAGCCACTGGCTTTCTTTCATTTTTTTAAATCCTAACTTTATTTATTTATTTATTGCAATGAAGATTTTCTTTTACTTTTTGGGGGGGTAAACAAAGTTTATTCAAGGAAAAGCAACTCACTGAGAGATAAAACCATTTTAAAGTTTACATATTTTGCTGTTCATTGTTTCTAAGAACAGCTTAGAGCTTTAGCTTTTCAAACTTCCATAGTTATCACACGAATAAAGGCAACTGGCTTTCTGAGTAGCTATGAAGTTAATGAAAATTCTTAAAATGTTGCTAAAACATACATAACACACAATTTATCATTTTAAGCATTTTAAGTGTACAGCTCAGTGGAATTAAGTACATTCACAATATTATGCAGCCATGAGCACCGCCCATCTCCAGAACTCTGTCTCCCCAAACTGAAACTCTGCACCCCTTAAACAGTAACCCCCACTTCCTCCCTCCCCCAAACCCTGGGAAATGCTATTCCCCTTTCTGTCTCCATGAATTTAGACTGTCATAGGTACTGTATCTGAGTGGAAGCCTCCTTCCACACACGCAAAAGCATGTTCTTTTGTGTCTGGCTTATTTCACTTAGCAGAATGTCCTCCAGGTTCATCTCTGTGTAGCATACATCATAATTCCATTCTTTTCTTTAAGGCTGAATAAAGAGTCCATCGTACGTATGTACGTATGTTGTTATATGAGGCTAGCTTTCCAAACAGACTTTAATTTTTAAATTAAATTTTAAAGCATGTCTGAAAATCAAAATGATGAGCAGTTCACATAACTGAAGGGTGTATTATCAATTGAAGAATTAAAAACACCAAATCGTACAAAATGAGGGGAGGAGTTATTTTACACAGAAAGTCAAACTCTCCACCTGCCTTAAATCCACTAAAATCCACAATATTGAGCCATATTTTGCAACAGGAAAGGATAAGAGTGCTACACCCTCTAATGACAATGAGTGGCCTCAAACTCAGTCATCTGGGACCAAATGCATGTCATTTCGTATGAGCAATTAAAAAGGCTTGCTGCAGCACTCGGAACAGCGGACGCTTCGGGAAGGGGCGCCAGACACCTCTGGGCTGATGGAAACGCTCCCTATCTTGATTGGGGAGTGGCTTATATACGGGGGTGCAGTTGTCATTTGTCAAAACACATGGGCCTGTGCACGTAAGAGCTGTACGCCTCACTGTATATAAATGATACTTTGATGTTTTAAAAAGGAAAGAAAAACAGGTTCACCAGGCTCCTCCCCTGAAAGAAGACATATTAAACCTAAAAGAAATTAGACTAAATAAGAATTTGAGAACAACAAAAGGGGTCCTGCAGCTCAGCTACTGATGCTCAAAGCCGTGGGGTGCTTTAGGGCCCTTCGGTGGATCTCTCTGGTCCCCGGAACAGAGTTCAAGCTCCTTCCTCCTCGCTGCTGATACACTGGTTCATCTAGGGAAGCTTGGTGAACACCTGGACTAACTACCAACAATGCCAGGGCACCTGCCCAGGTTTGGTAAACAGCCCAAAATGTGTGCAGCCGAGGTGGCATTAACACCCACAGGTGTGAGCCTCAGCGTGGGAGTAGTGGCTCCAGGTGACACAAGGCTGCATCAGAAGAGGAAGGGGTGAGAACTACCACCCATCCCAAGAGGAAATCAAGGGCTCTGCGAGAGCTTGAGGGAACACAGTCGAATGTTAGGTCTGGAGCTGAGAGGAGACCCTTGACTCCCTTATTTTGGACCAAGCTGGCGAGCAAAGGGGTCTTTCCAGTTGCTTCTGTGCTGGACCTGGCTAGAATCACGGAGGTAAAAGTTACCTCTTTCTTACGAAGCGTGGTTATCTGTTACTCTCTTCTGCACTGTTTGTCCTTATAAAATGTCAAGTTTAGGCCACCCATCGTGGGAGGCCGCGGTGTCCCAGCCACGGTGAATTTCCTGCCAAACCATTTAAAGCACTCAATTTCTTTTTCTTTTCTTTTCTTTTTTTTTTTTTTTTTTTTTTTTTTTTTGTAATCTGCTATTTTAGATTCCCCACACCACCATTCCCCTCTATTAAAATGCATGACCCAGTGGCCAACAGATCTCTGGGTTGTTTACAGAGCAGCAGTCAAGAGCATACAAACTTCCTATCACCTTAAAGACAGCTTTGAAAACACAAAACAGCCACACCTAAGCCAAATGGCAGATGAAAAAAATGACAGTCTGGGACTCAAACACTTAAAAACAAACAAACAGAAACTGACCAGGGATCCAGACAAGCATACTGATGGGGACTCATCATCATTGAGTTAAGACACAACAGGAGTGACCCACTCTTGTCCTGTAACTGCTCCCGCTGGACCACGAACCTTCTCACATCCTGGGAAGATAATGGCCACAAAGCCAACTTCTGCCCCCTCTCCTCCTGGACTCAGCTTGCTCCCTAGAAAAACATCTCCTTAACCTGCTAGTAAACATCCTGCTTTTCAGCCATTTAATTCTCACTGAATGTCCCAAGAGCCTCACCTCACCCTTCCAGGCGCCTGCAAGAGTTCTTATCCTGGGATTCCCACCTTCACTTTTAACCACCCCCCAGCCTGGAGTCACAGGTCTCCACTGCCAGCTGCAGTCTCCATCCAAGTAGGATGACGACAGGCAAACTGGAGCCCGAAAGGCACAGGAAGTGCTTTTCCTGGGAACGTGGGCTTGGAGGTGGATGGGGTGCCCTTGCATCCTTATGCTCAAGAAGAAGGAACCATACACACGGCCCCTCCTCTGACCCTGAGGTTGGGGACAGAGATGAGGACCCATGTCAGTAAGAGAACCATGCATTCACACCTACAGACCCACCTACAGAAAGGCAACCTGTAACAGCGCCAGGCGTCAGACTCATGGAAAACCTTGCCAATACTGTGATCTCAAAATCCCACAAAAACTGTAAAAGCCAGCTAGGACCTGTGAGCTAACTTAGACCAAAATATACTCCCCACACAAGAAACGAAGCTGGCCCATCTGGCCCCTGGGACCACGTGGCATTTCTTGGACCAGATGTACGAGCTGTGTCTTGACCACTCATTATCTAAGGGAATAAATACTGCCTTTGCCCTGACAAATAGTAGTTAGTTCCCTTCCCAAGATGGACTCAGAAAACATTTTTGGCATGGAGAAGCAACCATATAGAACCAGAAAGCTGCGATGCAGAAGGCTTCAGCTGACTGAGATAACTATGGTCTTTGTCATTTTAAGCTCATCTGTTCTCAGCATCGTGAGCAGTATTTGGTTGTTGGAACAGCAGCAGAATGTCCCCCAAACCATGGAAACAGCAGAAAGAAAACAAAACAAAACCCAAACCTGGGGTTTGTATGGCTTGATAGGAAGTCTGCTAATTCCTTTATCTTGTGGCTGTATTCTCATCTTTGCAGATGGCTGCTATCTGCTTTGGTGACAGGAGTGTGCAGAGAGACTGAGGCAGAGTGACAACCTCCCGATGAGAACAACCTCTACACAGCTCACTGATTTATCGCCATGACCAGACCCACCGCGTTACTGCCGTTATCTGAGCACCTTGCCATGTGTCATCACAACGGCTCTGGACAGTAAGGCCTTCTGCTCTGTGATGCTCTGACAGCAAAAGTGTTCCACGTAGGTTTTCTTAACAAGGACCTAACCGGAGAGCAGGGGACGTGTCAAGTCAGGCAATACTTGCCTAAGTCACAGTTCGCTTACCTGAAATTGACTTGAGAATCTCCCCAGGACAGAAACAAAATTAGGGCAAGGCAGAGCAGAAGAGCGAAGTGTCCCAAAGTGTAAATGCTTTTTTCCCCGGGGAGGCCTCCAAAATTATTTTTTCTTCATTTTTCCATGGAATCCTAATGAATTTTAGTTTCTCAGGCCAAGAGCAGGTTCAAAGCAGGAAACTAAAAAGCAAGTATTCATTCTGTATATTTTGTGTTTGCATTTTGTGTTTGCATCTAATCCTAAACTCCCAATTTACCTCCCCCTGTCACCTTTCTCCTTTGGTAACCATAAATTTGCTTTCTATGGCTGTGAGTCTCTGTTTTGTAAATAAGTTCATTTGTGTCATTTTTTTTTAGATTCCACATATAAGTGATATATCATCCACTGTATAGCACAGAGAAATATATTCAACAACTTGTAATAATCTATCATAAAAAATATGAAAAATAATATATGTATAACTGAATCACTATGCTGTACACCAGAAACTAACACAACATTGTAAATCAACTATACTTCAATAAAAAAGCAAGTATTCAACACATATTAGCTATTTTTATTAATAATTATTTTATTGTTTTTATTTTACCAGTTAGTGCCCAACTCTTTGTTAAGTATTTTGAATATCACCTGTCAGTGGATATCCTGTCAGCCGATCATCCAACACAACATTCACAAGCCACCAAAAAATGTCCATCGCTTTTAGTATATAGTATTTATTCAATAAGGTAGAGAAATGTGCAGTATAGATTTCTAGCAACAATAATCTTGTACTGAAAAAAGAAAAAGAAAACCAGTGATCTGCATTTTAAAGGGTGAGCTTCAGTTATCAAGAAAATGCACTCACAGAGGTAGCCCGTCTCCAGGAAATGCTGCACAAAACAGGGTTTTCTGTGCTTCTGTTGCATCTCCACATCAACTAATAAAGTCACAGGTATTAAAAAAATACCAGGTTGATTTCTTAAAATGGAGACATGACACAAGGCACTTCTGGTATGAGTTTAATGAGGTCTATTTATTCCAGCTCACATAGGACATTAAAAGGATGATTTCCCATCCGTGATCTCTTGCTCTTCCATCCCAACAAAACCTGCCCTGCTGCCCCAGGTCACACAAGGTAGAGCAAAATGACCGGGAAGCCAATTCTTGGCCACTAACATAAAATTGGGCTCATGACATCAAAAAAGGGAGATGGTACCGTGGATAGACACTCCTTGGTACACTTTTAAAACCGCTTTTAAAGGATTTGATGTACTATGAGAAAGAGATTTAGCTACTGTCTCATGGTATGAAGGATCCGATTATCTTCAGAAGGATGTGCTTTGGAAGAAGTCTGACAATGTAGCAGTTAGAGTTAGGTTGGTCACTGAACCACCTCAATAAATAAATGAGTCAAGAAACAAACCGCTCAATTATACCTTTGTGGCTCTAGAAATAATCTACTCACCTAAGTGCAGTGAGAGGTACTTTAAATGCAGGAGTACATCTAAAGAAAACTGGGAAACACAGTGGAGAAGCGAGTATCAATTGGACTAAGGAGGTCACAGTGCCCTTCACTAAATATGGACTGCCAGTGACCTCATCTCCTATGTATGAATGAGAAATGGAAATAGGCACCAAGTTATGCCAGGCACAAAGCCCAAGGCAGCCAGAGAGAACGCATTATCTACTTACTGCACAAAGATGCTCTGTGAAACACACATACATGTATATATGCGCGTGTGTGTGTGTGTGTGCGTGCATGTGTGTGTGCGTGTGTGTGTGCATGTGTATCCTCAATTATGTCAAAAAAAAAATTGGCAGGAGATACCCAAAATGTTAAAGTTTTTCTCTTTTTCAATTTAGAGTGGAATTAAAGGTATTTATACTTTTTTCCTCCATTTAAAAAATAACCAAACTTTAAACAGCATGCATAACTTTTATAATTAGAAAAAAAAAAAAAGGTTATTTTGAGATCTATTCCATTAACATCAAACAGACTGGAGGGTAAAAAAGTCCCCCATCTACAGTTACTTAGAAATTTAACCAGGGATTTACTCTTTTGTCTGTAAGCACTTTGGAAAGTGGTGCATCCAGTGGACACTTTTGTTATTCCTTAGGGTGAGCGCTGCCTGGGGAGGTCTCTTCCATCACTCAGTGACCTTGAATGGAGAGTCTCTTCCGGGTCGTGGCCAGTGCCAGGCACAACACTCACTTCTTAAACATTCCTGTACCTCCTGGTTTAACGGTGACGTTTTCTAGGGGGTGGGGGTGCATTGCTCTGCTTAGTAGACAAGGAGAACATTGATCAAGCTCCTCTTCCTGGTCTTTTCTTTTTTCCCATTTTGTGATGTTGGTAATTTGAGACCTTCTTATACCGTGGAGGCCTAACTCTAGGTTTCTGAAGTTAGAAAGGGGGGCTGAAGAAACACATCTCACTCCAATATGTAACAATGCATATACAAAACTCTTCATTCACAGATAAATCCCTTGGGTCTCTGAATGATCCTATTGGACCCACCCAAACTCAGTCATTCACCCAGGACCATCCGAAATACCTCAGGTTATCACTTGAGGGTCAAAGAGGAGACCAGGACCTGGCACTGGCAGAACACATTGCTTCTTAAGTGAGAAGATTTCAAGTCTTCATAGCAAAGCTGTCTTTAATATTTTGAGTGTCATTAGGTACCTTTAAAAAAATCACTGATTTATTCTACATAATTTGGTGAACTTGGCTTTTAGGGAGTGCAAAGACTTTCTAAGTTTAATTTTAAACAGAAATCACTGTCCTTTGAATATGGTGAGAACAAAGGGACATTTGTCCCAAATACATTGTCCAACATATACCTTAGTGTCTTCTCTCTTTCCTTAGCAACCTCTGCTGCTCTAATGATAAAGATTTAAGTGATTTCTGAATAACTTTATTGTGAAGTATCAGTTGTTGCTTATCTTTCCCCCTCCTTTTTAACCAAAGGCTATGCCAATCTCATCAAAATAAGATACAGCATTGGTTTCATTGTTTATCTGGCTACTCTGGCCCTTCTTACATGAAACTCGGTCACAATCTCCCTTTCCTGAGAGTCCTCATTATGAGTGTGTTACATCCATTGAGACTTTAAAATTCAAATATGACAGCTGAGATTAAATTTAAACCAAGGCTGGGCCTCAAAAAAGCCAGAACTTACTTCCAAATTTCTAAGAACTCCTGGGCGGGTCTCAGTGAGAAAGCAGAGAGGAGAATGGCTAAGGACCAGGCGGCCACGGTTTGAACCTCGACTCCGTCGGGACTGCCTGTGTAAACCTGCACAAGTGTATTAACACTCCTGGCCTCTTATTCTTTCCTCATACGTAACATGCACTGAGATGTTCAAAGCACAGACTCAGTGATCAATGAATGGGAGTGATGATTTTTTTTTTTTTTTTTTTTTTTTTTTTTTTTAGTGGAGGGAGGTAATTAGGTTTATTTATTTATTCTTAGACGAGGTACTGGGGATTGAACCCAGGACCTCATATATGCTAAGCATGCTCTCTACCACTTGAGCTGTACCCTCCCCCCAGCAATGATTATTCTTGATTCTCCACCTGTACAAATTGAGATAAAATGAAAATTCTGCACACTCTGCAATTATCATAAAGTGTTCTACTCATCTAAATGGTTTTACAAACATTATTTTAGTTTCTGCAGTAATAGATATATTCTCATTTTATTCTGTGGTGCCTATCCTATGCTTAATATTAAAAAGCAAGTTGTTCGATTCCAGATAGCTTTGTTCTCAGTGTAGACTTCAACACGTGCCCCCACCCCCAAATTACTGCCACCACCAAAATTGAAAAATGTGATAATCTATTTTGTTAAAATAAATATTCCTTAATATTCTGGTTTCTTCCTTGACTGAGCTATAACATTACAGGACAAGCTATGCATAACAGATAATAACATTCATGGAAAATATTGAGAGAGGCCCTGGGTGGTTTCTTCACACCCCCATGCCCCACGCCAACACTAACAGCCCTGAGATGGTTGATGTGTAATTCCCTTACTCAGTCCATGTGCCGCTTACGCAAATGTCAGTGGAATCTTGTATTTAGCTGGATTTTCATTTTAAAAGTCCTGTCCACCTTTTCTATAGAAACCACAAACTGATATGTTTATAATTTTTAAAAACCCCTCATTTAAGAAACATAAAATGATTTCACTAGCCTTTTGCTTTTGACAATTCAGAGACTTAAAAGCTATGAGATGTTTTATATTCTTAATCTTGCATTTCTTCATCCTCTCGAAAGCTTGTGAACCAGGGAGTGTTTTGACCTTTGGACTCCTGCATCACTCCTGTGTTGCTTTAGGCTTAGACAATTACTGAAACATGAATCATTATTTCACTCACAGCAAGGTGAAATACACCTGCCCACTCCGAAAGCATGGTAGAAACTTACATGTGTCCATCTGTCTAGAAGAACTCGACAAAAGTCCATGTTAAGAGCCTCACACTTTCAGAAGTCTAATGTAGACCCACTTTTGCAAATAGGTTCATTTTCCCTCCTCTTTACTGTGCCTCAAAACTTGAGGTAAAATGCTCTTTTATTCATAATCCACACATGACCAGGCCACTCTAGCTCACACTGCAATTCTTGCCCTTCCATTTAATAGTAAGAAAAAGTAAGCTCTGTGCTTTTCACCCTGTGCCATTTGGCAAAATTATCATCTGGTGCCAGAAGGCAAAGCAAGTATCCATTTCTTCCCCCATCTCTCCATCCCAAACTCTGATAAAATATCTCCACCACCAGGCAGCCTGTAACCTCATAAACACACAGGCACTTAAGGGATAAGGACCTCAAAGGATACTTGTTGATAAAACTTGCTTTTCTGCAACTAGACAGCTTTTCTAGCACTTTGCTTATGTCACCTACGATAAGGAGGTTAGCAATGTCTCAAGGATGAGTTTGAATTATTAGACCCACTAGGCTAGACCTCCTGTATATTTGTCTCTTATGTCTAGCCTCCCTTTTGTAACCTCTGGGAGACCCTATCCCTTACACTAAAATCCAGTCCTTGTATGAAATCAAGGCAGATGTGAGGCAATACTGTGGTATGTTTCAGGCCATTTAACTATGGCAAAGATACTCATCTCTCCCAGTTATACCTGCGTAACTAACACACACGTGTGCTACAGTTCAGGGAGAAGAGATTCAGTGAGAAGCGATTCAGTGAGAAGCCTGGGCTCTCTGACAACCCTCAGGGCAGCTCCAAGAAGATAAGCCTTAAAATAGTAAAAGGTGGAGGTGAACATGTAGCCCTTATCTAAAATGTGCCATGTAATAAATTCAGGTCTAAAACCCTTTTCAAAGATTAGAGGAAACGCCCAAAGTCACCAGTTAATTATGCAAGAAGGGGAGGTGGGCAGGGAAAAAAGTGGAGCAGCAGAGAGGCCCTTGGGGGACCCTGGGGAGGTACTGGCAGAGCAAAGTGGCAACAGAAAAGATACAATATTTCATCAAAGGAAATTATCTGGCTTACTAGCCAGACACAGAGGTTATGCTACATTGTGAACTCTTGTCAGCAACAAAATTAGAAGCAGAAAGTAGCTTACAAGGTGGGCTAAGTCTTAGGGAGCTTAAACCTTGCAATCTATCAAAAGTTCTGAGCACAGACAGACAAATGCAAGCAGATATTCAACAAATGGAGGAGTGAAAAAAAAACCTTCTGAAAAAAATTTTTTTTAAACTCAAGGTGCATCAAAATAGGTGCCTTTTCTAAATAAACATTTTTTGAGGTTCCCTCACTTAAAGGAAAAGAAATAAGGCACTACGACAGCAGAAGAGCTGTTCAATCCCACCCCGGGGCCAGTTCTGACACCTGACACCTGCCCATCAAGGTGACAGGCTGCCCCCCTCAACCCTCCAGCCTCTTCCCAGCCTTAAAAATGCAAATGCACCCCGCTGAAGGCCTGCGAAAACGGTCCCCATCGGCAAAGTGCAGAGTCCCAATGCCCCGCTGCTGGAGAGTCTGCAGCGCTAGATTTGCAATGACGCCACATGGAAAGAAATGGGGGAAAACATGAAAAAGAAACAAGGATGAGAAGGCAACAAACAAAAATGTGCTCCCCTTCTCTGGTGGTCCAAGAGGGGGGAAAAAAGAAACCCCAAACCAGAGATGGCCAGTGGTCGGCTTATCAGGACACGTTTGGGACACCTCTATTCCATACCTCAGCTTAAAAAAATATATATTACAAGTACCTGGGAAATCAACTTGGACACATTCTAATACAAATCATCACCATCACCACAAACCCGGGCTAAATAAAACCCCAGCACTCGAGCTATCAGAAACTACATTTTACTTACAAACCAAAGGTTTACATAATCACAAATTACATAATACTCTTTCTGTGCACTAAAAACCCTTCTATAGGTGAAGCGCCAAACCCTCCGGTCTTTTAACATTTTCCAGGGAGAGCTGGAAAAGTCTGCTGAATAATTGGGGGGAGGGGGAATGGAATGCTGGAAAGTCATCCTTGACAAACAGTAAACCCAACCAAATGTTTCAGGATAAAAAACGACTCGGAGCAGGTGACTTTCCTCTGCCCCCATCCTCGACCGCCCAGGCGTCTACGGCCAAGGTAGAAGGAGCAGGGTGAGGGGTGTGGGGCGCGGGGCGGCGCTGCCCGGGCCGGGCGGGGGGCGCGGCCGGGGCTTACCTGCTCCCCGAAGTCGATGGCTATGTTGGTGATGCCCAGAGGCACCAGGAACCGGATCAGGGGCCAATAGTGCGTGAGCGCCGGGAATTTCACCATAGTCCCCGCCGTGGGCTGACCCCACACACATCTGCCGCCGCGAGGGGACTCTGCCGGGAGGCGCGGGCCGAGCGGGCCGAGCAGGGGTGCGGGCGGACGGAGGCCGGGTCCGGCGGGGCCTCGGGACGGCGGCGGCGGCTCCTCCTCGCGGCTGCGGCGCCCTCTCCAAGCACGGCTGCTCTAGCAGATCGGCAAGCTCAAGTCCATCCCTGCTGCCCTCCCACACAACAAAGATCTGCCGGGAAAAAAAAGAGGAGGGACGGCGGCGGCGGCGGCGGCGGCGGCGGCGGCAGCGGCAGCAGAAGGTCCTGCTGACAGCGGCTCCATTATAAGCGCTCTGGGGCCCGGAAATAAATAACCGCGCGCACGAGGCGCCGCCGCCGCCGCCGCCGCCGCCGCCACCACGGTGCGGAGGAAATCAGGGGCGGGCGCGGAGGCGCGGACACCGCTGGCGGCCCCGGGGGCGGGAGGACGGGCGGACGGCGGCCTGGGGAAGGGGCCGGGCGGGCGGCGCCCGCCTTCCCTCCGCCGCCGCCTGCGCTCGGCGCGGCCGCGCGGGGCGCTGCGCACGCACAGGCCTCGGGGCCGCCGCATCCGCCGCGTCCGGGCGCGCGGGGTGGGACTCACCGCGGTACCCCTGCCGGCCGAGGGCGGCGGCGCGAGGCTGCGGGGGAAGCGAGCTGGGGGCGGCGCGCCATCCAGAGCCGGAGGGCGCCGCGGGGGGAGCCTGAGGGGCGGGCGCAGCCAGGGATCGGGAGGCTCCCCGGGGCCCTGCGGCCCGGCCCTGTCGCCCCAGCTTTGTGGGGCCCGCGACTGGGGTACCCGCACAGCCCCGGGAAGGGCCGAGACGTGTGAAAAACAGGCAGCAGGGGCCGGCGACCTGAGCGCGGACGCACGTGGAGAGATGAGGCGCGCAGGGGCCGAGAGGGAGCGAGTTTGGGAAGCCCCCCTCCACCTCCCTGGCGGGCGCTGCGCGGGCCCTGTCCCCCGGTGGCCGCCTTGAGGCGGGTGGGGACGTGCGGAGGAGGCCGTTCCCGGCCGGAGACCTGCTTCGGGCCCATCTGGAGAGCTGGAGGCCCTGGAGAGATGGGTGTGTCGCTCTGGGCCGGCGGGAGAGACCGAGAAAAGGAGCATCTCAGCGTGTCCAAGGGCGATGGTGACCCGCATCCTGGGGGAAAATGTGCAGAGGGCCGCAGGGACGGTCCCCGCAGGCACCCGGGATGTCGGGGGCTGCCCTTTGGGACGCTCAGATCTGCCTCCAGCAGAGTTTGCTAACTGTCAGCTGAGAGTCCCCTCACTGCACCACTGCTGGAGGCAACAACAACAAAACTCGAAAAGTGTGTCTCTGCAATAAAGGAGAAAAAGAAAAATCTGTTTTATAATACTGTGCCCCAGTGATTTCAGGATAAAGAATAGTTGTGACGCTTTACCTAAAATTAAGAACAGCGTGGCAGCAAAGTCAGCATCTGTCTCAGCACCCAGCGCTCGATGACCGGAGGGCTGAGGCCCCTGGAATGAAAAGCACCCAGAGGAGGGAGGGATTGCCTGCGTGGAGATCTCTGTACAATAGAGGGGAAAGGCTTCCCGTGCAGGACGGGCTTCGCGCGCGACCTGTGGTCTCGCAAAGGACCTGGCACTTAGAGGGAGCTGCGCTTGGCTTAATGCTCTGCTGTGGCCCTCTTGAAATTAGTAATTTTTAAAAGAGGGTCCGGCAAACTGTGCAGCCTGTCCTACTCATATTATTTTGCACTACCGTCCCCCATTCATCTTTCGGTTTACGAAGCATAATGAATTAATTCATTATTAAAACTAATAAGTAAATCTTGCACCTAGAAAGGAGCCTGTTACCTCGCATTTCGCATCGGAAAGCTTGTATTCATAGTGAGCTTGAGACCTCGACCTCCAGGGTTCACGTATTTCACAATTATTTGAAAATATCCCATGTTTTCTGCCCTTGAAAAGACCTTTTAGAATTCCACACAGAACAGGGCCTTGAGAAATAGGAAGCTAATTTACCTTGCAGCTCTGATGTAACCTCAGATCACATCCCCTATAATTAAAATGAAATTCTGGTAATTATTTATTGTGTTAGATGTATCCAGTAGTATTATTTTAGAGATTTCCCAGCAAAACAGGAAGTTCTCGTGTGCGGGACTTTCCTCAACAGCAGGTTCCTGAAAGGTGTGTTTTAATAGAGTTGGATCTTTATTTTAAATATCCGAAGAGAGCCTATTATTTAAAGGAATTCTCAGGGAAGGAGTTTTTTTTTTTTTCTAAAGCAAATATCATCTTACGGTTTATCCATTCTGTAGTCTAGCAATTTTACCTTAAACAATCTAATGACACTGACCTTTGTCTAGAACGTGGGGTTGATGAGGTTCTCAATCGATCCTCAGGAAGTCTCGTTTGCTTTGGTTGGTCCCTGGACAAGGACAGGCCAACCTTGCTGTGCTGACTGATGCAGTCGCACACCTTTGGTCTTAAGGAGGAATGGCGAGAAAGTTCCAGTGAATCAATGAAAGGTCATCATCCTTGTTTAAGCACTCTAAGTATACTTTTTAAAATAAGTGATTTAATAGTGCCATCTTGATTATGGCTAAGAGCACTTTTTAGATTTGAAAGGGCTTTGAATTTCAGTCACACTATAGCATTGTGGAACTGAATGGAACAATTAATTACTTTTTTTTTTTTTTTGGTCAAAGAGTCAAAAATCAGGTAGATTTCAAGGGGAGTTTTTGGCCTCTCTCTCTTCCTCTTTTAAACTCAGCAGTTGTTTGAAAAGATGTCTAGAATACAGGTGATGATAATGAATGGGAAATTTTTAAAATTACCCAGAACCCAAGGAGAGATCACAGAGTCATTTAAATTAGATTCAGAGAGTGTTCTCTTTCAGAGGGTACAGCTTTACTTTCCTTTTACAAGGTTTTTAGTTTAGATTTGATTGCTTTTGGCCAAAGATTGGTATAAGATTTACAGACTGTATACTCAACCATGTAAGAAAAAAATTATGTGCATATAGGAAAAAATACTGGAAGGAACCACGCTCAACTATTAACAGTGGTTAGTTACAGCTGCATAGTGTTAGTACTTATTTTTCTTTTATACTTTTCAGTATTGACCAAAATAGGCATATGAAAGTTTATAAAAAGAAAAAGTGTTTTTAAAAAATATTTGCAAAACTTCCTTAGAAGTACAAGTTAGCATTGATTTCACAGCACGGGAAAAGTTATTCTTCCCAAAACAATTTCATAAACGACCAACAATATGCTATTATTTTAATGCCTAAAATTATTAACGCCAAGTTTGGAAGACACTAATGTGAAAAAGAGAAACTAAAAGTTACATACACGTCTGATTTACTTTTTTTCTGTAGTTAGTCATAAATGGATATGCTCACGTTACCCACAAGGAGTATTAGCTGCAAAGGACAGAATAAAAGATCTTGTTTAAGATCCAGTTTGAGAACTCTACAACTCATATATCCTTGATTTGAGGAGCCCAATGGTGTCACATTGGAAACATAGCAATGGGCATGGTCCGGAAGCAGCTGCCATAAATATTTGTGTGGGATGGGCTTTATACAGTCATCCACACTGGGCACACATGATTACCCCATGTCATATACTCAGTGTAACCAATTTACTCAACACATGGTTTTGATGGAAGGTTTAGTCCCAAATATTGATGTCTAGTTTTGAAATGATCAGTAAACCCTCCAAGATATAGAGTAGATATAAATCCAAGCCTTGTGGTTCTCCATCTGGGCCTAGTGCAGTTTTACTGCATGGCTCACTGTAAATATGGTCGGGGGAGCTTCTGATTCTACACTACTCAATTATGTTTCTATAAATATTGTCCTATTTGATGCAGTCATGATTTCTGCCTGTTTTCAAGCTTCCAGAGAGCAAAAGGAGAAGTCGTATCTTTCCCCAAACTTCAGGTTTTACTTTTGTCGTCTCTGTGTCATTCCAGCCCAAACCCTAGTTATAATTTGACTGGCCTAATTATCAAAGCCAATTTGTGTGCTCTCAGCGTATTCCAACAATTGGAGGTAGGAGGTGAGTGTCATGGGTAAACGATCCTGAAATCGAACATCTGCTGTAGATAAGCTAGACTTTGCTAGTTACATTCAGCCAAGAGTTACAGTTTTCACTTTTAATAACTTCTTCAATAGTATTTGCAAAGGGACCACACAGATGCTTCAAAATGTTGTGCTATGAAAACGGATGGAGAAGATTTCTACATACTGATATGGAGGGAGCTGCAGACTATTTTGATAAGTGAAAAAAGTGAGGTGCCAAACCATGAAATGGAATGCTATTTGGGGGTATCAAAGCAGAGAGAAATATGAGTATGTTTGTATGTGCCTTGTGTATTTGCTTTTATTTGTGAAAAGACACAGTGGAAATATAAACAAAAATGATTCAAATGTTTATCTTTGGGGGAAAAAAGAGACCAAGGTGGAATAGAGATGGAGGAAGGACTTCTCTGAATGTACTGTATTATCACCTTTTGGCTTTGAGAACAATCATGTTTTACATAGTGAAACAAAATTAAATCAAAAGAAAACAATTATGGACAGCAGACATATAAATCTCTTGAATTTTTTTTCTCGTTTATTTCTCTTCTGAGAAGAGGGTTTGACGCAAATTTAATTAGAGCACAGATTTACGCCTTATGCACTTTTATAAATTTTGATTTTTCTATAGTTGCTAAAGAATAAAACATTCAGGAAGCCCCTTGCCAGGTCAGTGATGTAACCTGATAACATCGTATGTTGGTAACTGTTAACTCACTCTTACATCTGAACAGGGACCTGAGAAACAAAAGTCAGTTTTAGGGTGGATTCTGCTTGTACCACTCAAAAACACCACCACCACCGCCTGACTTTCAGGTTTCTGGAAGGATCTTCGTATAGGTGAGCGTTTGATGATTTGCCAACTTACATTTGGCTCATTACCGTGAAACACAAAAGATACTTCATCCTGGCTCTCCAAACCTTAGGTCTGGCAATTCTTAGTGAATCAGATGGATGGACAACAGAAAAGATGAAAATGTAGTTATTTCTCATTTCCCTTTTTCCTCTTTGTTGAACTTTTGCTTTTGCTATTTTTTTTTAATGACCAGAATAACACAAACTGTCTGTAATTATAGGCGTGTCTTGTTTTATTGCACTTTGCTTTATTGCATTTCACAGGTAGTGCATTTTTTTTTTTTTTTTTTTTACAAACTGAAGGTTTTTGGCAACCCTATGTTCAGCAAGTCTATGGAGGACATTTTGTCAACAGCATTTGCTCACTTCCTGTCTCTGCATCACATTTTTGTAATTCTCCCAATATTTCGAACTTTTTCATTATTATACGTGTTGTGGTGATCTGTGATCAGTGAGATTTGATGTTACCAACTATGAGTTGCTCAAGGCGCAGATAGTGGTTAGCGTATTTTAGCAATAACATGTTTTTAAATTAAGGTATATACATTGTTTTTTTAAAGACATATGCTATTGCACACTTAATAGATTACATAGTGTGAACATAACTTTAAATGTCCTGAGCAACCAAAAAATCTTGTGTAACTAACTTGCTTTAGTGCAGTAAATTCACTTTATTGTTGTGGTCTGGAATTAAACCTGCAGTTTCTCTAAGCTATGCCTGTAAATATATTTAATAAAGTTTACATTTTTATTCTTGCTATCTACCCAAGGTCTATTTACTTTTAAAGGCTCTTTGAACATCTCATGTCTTTTACAAAGATATCCTGTATAATTCTAGCTCAGTTTGATCATTTCTCTTCTGATCTATATCTTGGTGATCAGAACAAGAGCTGCATTGGTCTTTATTTCTAGTTTATGTCTGATATCTACCACAAAATATTAAATTTCCTGAGGTGGGGAATGATTTAAAATATTATTCCATCTCTTTTCACTCTCTTACTTCCCATCTCCAACCCAGGATAATAATAGACACTAAATAATACATTTTGAATTGGGTTTTCCATAAGCTTGTGTATGTTGAACCTCCAAGTTGACAATTCGTGGCTCACAGCTAATCTATGAGGAGGTGTATGAGTTGAATTCCTTTGGTTGAATGTCAGAGAAATTAGCTTAAACTAGACAAAGCTGAAAAGAAGGATTTATTATGAAGATACAGGTGTGTCCCACAGAACCCAGGCCAAAAGCACTGTGTCCTCAGGAAGGGCCTGGAACCAGGGACTGAGCACCCGTCAGGACTCTGTCTCTAATCACCATTTCTTTCTCCTTTCCTGCTCTCCCTCCTCCCTGCCCTCCACTCTCTCCTCTGTCATCCTCTACACTTCTGGTCCAACCTCTGCCTTTCTAGTGATTAGAAAGTGCTCAACCACAGCTCCCGAGATTTAGACATCAGATTCTTTTTGCTCCCAGGTCTGTATTTCTGCAGAAGGGACCCTGAGTCAGCCAGCTTGGGTCAGGTGTTTACCCTGGTTAAATCAGAGGAGTCATGGGGTGGGGGCCTGTTGTCCAGAATGACCACTGGGAGCCCCAGAGAGGAGAGGTTGGGCAGACAACCCAACAGCTGTCCAGCACACAGCCCCTGCCCCTAGTCTCTGCAGCACATACTCACATCACCCCATACAGACGATGTTCCAAAGATGGCTCTGCCTAACAAAGCCCGACTATTCTGTTACAGCTGCAAACATATACTCTCCTTCCCTAACAGAAGACAACTCGAGGTCATGCCCAGCCACTCTCTGCAGAACTGGGGTCCCCGATTCGAAGAGAATCTCACCTTTTGCCATATCAAGTGATGTTCTCGGGTTCCAGGGAGTAGGTATCCTTGGGTGCCAGTGTTTAACCCATCACATTTGGCTTCATTAAAAAGTCAAAACAAAACAGGTGAAATTGATTCTAATCAAATATTTTGTTTGACCTAATGTATCCAAAATACCACTGTTACAACATGGAATCAGTATAAACACATCAATGAGATACTTTATATTCTTTTTTCCTACTGGGCCTTTCAAATCTGGTGGGCGTGCCCAGCCAGGTCCCCTGTTCTCTCCACATCTTGGGGCGAGGCCTTCTTGGGCTGGGGCACAGCTACACCCACCATGGGGCCATGCTCCTGCAGAGGGACCCCACCAGGGTCCCTCTTTCTCTAGAGGAAGGGTGGCTTGGCCCAGGGAGATAAACATCCACGGAACCAAGGGGCCAGGTGATGGGGAGAGCTGGGAAAGACCAGCTGGCTGGCTCCTGGAGACCCTGAGTGCTCCTTGTCCCATGGAGAGTCGAATTCCGGGGTGGCCCCTTTCTATCAGGGAGCTGGCCTGGTAGGGCTGAGTCCTTGGACCCACTACCTTGTTGCCAGGAGATGAGAACGCAGGAAGGCACCCAGAGGTGTTCGTGGGGCAGTCCTTCTTTGTCTGCACAGCTGAAAATGGGCGACAGAGGATTTTAGGTCTCTGATTCCAAAGCCAGTTCTCCCAACGACTGTTCTCTTCTGCTCCTTCCAGCTCGATCACATCCATGCAGGGTTTGAGCCAGGGTGGCTGCTGGAGGTAGACGGATCTAGGGACTGCTGGTGAAGCAGCCTCCGGCTGGACTGAGGTAGGGCAGCAAGCAGGCAGGGCCGGGTCCTGGCAGGTCAGGAATGGGGACACACCAGGGTGTGGTCCCTGTGGCCGAGGGAAAGACTGCAACATCAGGGTAGCTGAGTGGCCTGGCAGTGGCTGGGGCGGTTCACAGAGAGACTTGGTTCGGGTGGAGGTGAACTGCTCAGTTGTTTGTTTTTTGGTGAATTGCCCCACCCAAGAATGTTCCAGTCCTGTCTTAAAGGGTTTGCCCCTCCAGAGAGGGTCTGGTTTTCCTGAGTCAGTGATTTTGTCTCCTTCTGTCTAAGAATCCTGCCAGCTTGTCTCCAAAAGAGTGTTTTGCTCAGTGGAAGGATCGGGGCTCTGGTGGCTCTGGACCTAGACAGAGTCCTCTTGGCCTTGGGGTTAGTAATTTTCCAGGTCCCTCCAGAGCTGGGGCCACAGGTGGGCATTTGACCTGAACCTGACACTCTAATGAATCCCATCAGCTGTAGGCGCCGGGCATCCCTGACAGGCCTCATCTCAGGTGGCTTGGCTGCCCACCAGACCAGGGGAGCCGCTTACCTGAGGCCCCATCCCAGCGGGAAAGAAAAGCATCTTGTCCTTGCCCCAGTGGTTCTCAAGGACCCTGCGAAGCCCCTTTAAGGCGTGTTTACCATGATGTGCTGTGTGTGTGGTCCCCTCTACCAGGCGTGTCTGTGCAGAACATGTGGCCAAAAGCTCCAAAAAATGTGTAGACCAATAACAAGTTAGATTTGATGTAGATCTGTTGTATAAGTTTCCAGTGCAAACTATGGGGTGAGTTCATTTGGTTTGCATTTCCCAGGGTTTACCTAACTATTCCCCCACAAAATTCTATATATTGAAGTTTGTACACCCTTCAAAATAACACAATAGTCATTAAAAGTAAGATTGGTTGTGTTTTCTGAACCCCAGATACTATTATTGGTTGCTTTTCAAAGTTACTTTGGGGGGTATAACTTGAAGGTGAAAATATTTATGTTTCAGCTGGTATATGAAAAAGACGGGACGCAGTGCAACCTGGGCATTCGACAGATGTGCTTGAAGACAGTTTTGTCCAGCCATCCTCCTTATCTGTGTATCTGGCAGAACCAAACTTGGTGACAATAAAAAAGGGTTGCCATTGACTTCTTTCTTGCCACGGCGATCTCCATTATCATCTTCTGACTGTTCTGAGGTTCCCGTGGAGAGGTTTGGGCAGGACAGGAGGAGGTCTGAAAAGTCGAAGGGCCAGGAGGAAATGCGGGTTGTGTAAAGCACCCAGGCAAATAATAATTAAGAATAAAACAAACAAGCGCAGCAGTGGGTGATATTTAGGAATTGTTTACTGTGCACCACGCTGGGCTCAGTGCTTTAGCTGTAGAACCTCATTCATTGATTAATTCATGCGTTCACTCATTCTTTCCTTTATTCAGTTGTTCAACAGTTTCTAATGTGTCAGGCAGCATCCTAGGAGCCAAGGATACAGCAATGAATGCAATGAGGTTCTTCCTGTCCTAGAGCTTACGTTCTGGTAGGGAGACAGCCAACAAACACATCCATAATGCAAAGTAGATTAGTCCTAAGAAGAAAAAAATCTGAGCACAGGATAGAGGTGGACAGAGGGTGGCCAGGGAAGTCACTCTGTTGAGTAAATGTCTGCTTCCCAGGCAGAGGGAACAGCAGAACCCTGAGCCCGGGGAAGGGCTTGGCATGTTGAGGGAGGGAGGAGGGGGGAGATTTGTTGGGGATGAAGTCAGTGGGGTAGTTAGGGATTCGAGTGGAAAGGGGAAGCCCTTGGAGATGATTGACCAGGGACATGTTTTGATGTAGGTTTCAAAGGAATTGCATTGCTTTTTTAGTGGAGAAAGGGCTGGGTTGGGGGGAATGGTGGAAGCAGAGAGGCCAGATAGGAAGCTACTGCAATTATCTAGGAGGGAGAAGATGATGGCTTGCAGACATGACGTAACTTGGAGGAGATGAAAAGTGGTGGATTCTGGAAATGCTCTGAAGTTATGGAGGAAATATTTGCTGATGGATTGGGATGTGCAGTGAGAACAAGAGAGGAGGCAGGTTTTGACTTGAGCCCAAACTAGCAGGACCATTTACTGACAGGGGCAGCATGGGAGACAGAGCAGCTCTGGAGATGCAGATCAAGAGTTTGGTGTGGACGTGCCACCTTTGTAATGCTTCTTACACATCAGGTGGAGATGTCAGAGAGAGCTGAGTAGCTAAATTAGTCTGGAGCTCAGAGGGGAGGCTGGACACTTGGATTCAGGTATCAGCAAAACACTGCTGTGTGAAAGTCAGGATCCCAGATGAGGCCATCAAAGGAGGGAGGAGGTAAGAGATCCAAAGTACTCCAACATTTTGCTGTGAAAGGGACACATGCTGAGGTGAGTTCAGAAAGGTAGGAGTTGACAGTCAATCAAGAAAGACCAACTATGTCAAGTGCATGAGTAAGTTGAGTGAGATGGAAAGAGAAGTGATCACAGGGTTTAGAAACTTTTATTTCATTCATCTCAAAACTTCAGGCTCTGGGCACTGTTATTATTCACACTTTCCAAATGAGGAAGCCAAGACTCAGAGAGGCTTAGTAACTTGCCGGGGCTCACACAGTCAGGATGGAGTCCGGGTTTCCACCTGCTAAACTCAGAGGCTCCCTCGGGCTACCCTGGAGACATACGTTCCCTTCCCTACTTCCAATTTGTGAGTCCTGGGCTTTTTACCCCACCTCCCATGTAAACAGTGTTCCAGGCAAGAAGCTTTTCTTAACGCCATTTGGAGGGTGACAGATTCAATCATGCAATCGGCATCTTCAGAGAGAATGACTCAAAATGAGGACAGAGAGAGGATAATGTAGAGCATTTAGGAGAAGCCTGTCTTGCTAAGTAATCTTCGGTTTGGGCTCATGATTGCTTTTGAAATTTCTTATTAGCGTGAGAGAGAGAAGGGAAAAAGGCTCAAAATAGAAAGTGTTTGTACCAGGAAAAAAAAAACAACAACAACATAATAGGGGGCTTGCAGGCTTTACTGACAGATTGCAGGCTACAAAACAGATTTGTGGGTGAAATCTAGGCTCTTTGTGTTTGTTCTTTTTTCATTTCCCCTCTTTTATGCTTACTGCCCATTTAAGAAAATTTAATTGAGATACTATAGAAATAGTATTAAGTAATCCTCATCCCTAAATGAGGTTATCTATTGACTGCAGAATATTTTGTGGGAAAAGGCATTTTCGTCTTTTGAGAAAAAAAAGTAGCTGATGTACTGGCCTATTTTTATATATTATTTTTTTTCTGACTGTGTATTCTTAAAAATCAGTAATAGTCTGAGCCTCGATTTTCAAATTTGGGATTCCCAATCTAAAATTGAATGGATTTAGAGTAGGTGAGTTTTACAGCCTCTAAGCAGTGATAGTTGGTGGGTCATAATTACAAAACAAAGGTCCTGAGTTTCAGTGTGAATGAATTACTGAGGGCCGCCATAACAAATTACCACCAACTGAGGGCTTAAAACAATGGGAATTGATTGTCTCGCAGTCTGGAGGCCTGAAGTCAGATATCCGGGTGTTGTTACACTGTGCAGTAGGGGAGAGCCTTCCCTGTCCCTTCCAGCTCCCGGGGGCTGTCGGCCTTCCTGTCATAAATCTTGTCTCTGCCTTTGTCTCCACATGGCTTCTCCCCTGAGTTTCCTGTGTCTCCAATCTCCTTCCGACTTTTTTTCTGATAAGGACACTTTCCCTGGATTTAGGGCCCACCTTAAATCCAGGATGATCTCATCCTGTGATCTTTTTTTTTTTTTCCGTTTTGTTTTGGGGGGGGGGGGAGCAATTAGGTTTATTTATTTGTTCACTTTTTAGAGGCAGCACTGGGGATTAAACCCAGAACCTCCTGCATGCTAAGCATGGGCTCTACCACTTCGAGCTATACCCGCCCCCTCATCTTGTGATCTTTAATTTAATTACACTTGCAAAGACTCATGTCTCCAAATAAGGTCATAGTCACAGGTTCAGGGATTTAGGATTTGGACATACTTTTTTGGAAGCCACTATTCAACCCTCTACATGGTGTTACACCCTAAAGTGGTGGGAAGGAATCAGAGGCCTAGGGTGGAGTCTTCCCTCTGATGTAAGTTTGTGACACCACCACGTTTAAGAGAAGAGAACAAATGTGTGGAAAAGTTTGCAGAAATCCTTGAGAAGGGAGGAGATGGCCGGCTTTGCAGTCCCTCCTTGCAGGCATCTAAATTCGTCAGAAGAGAATGTGCCCTGGATCAGACCTACCTGGGCTGAAATTCATTCCTGCCACTTGCGGGCCATGTGACCTTGGCAATTTATTTTGCTTGGCCTCAGTCTCTTCATTTGTGAAATGCAAGTTGTAATGCTGATGTTGGAGTGTCCCTGGGGAGATCAAAACACGTGTCAAGTGTGAAGTCCCCAGCACAAGCTGAGAAGATCCTCTCCGTGCTGTGCTGGGGGCCCATATGCCCCTCCGGATGCACTCAGCATCCTGTCTGTACCCTTGGAGCCCCGAGCTATGGGGCTGGTGGGAGCCCTGGTCTGGCCCCTCGTATCTTGCCTCTGCCTGCTGGTCTGTTCAGGGCCCAGTCCTCCAGCTGAACAGCCTGGGCCTTCCTGGGCAGTGCCCTGTTCCCATCCCTCTCCTCAGCCCCATACCTAGACATTCTAGCCATCTGGCTCTCCATCTTTAGAAGTGTATGCTCTCCAAGCGCCTCAGAGAATGCCCATTTGAACAGAACTCGTTAAAAGAAAAAGCCTGCAACTCTTTTGCTCAAATGAAAGGGGTATTCCTTTCATGGATTTGTGGTTTTATTATCAACAGTTGCCTAGCGTCAGCTAGGTGTGGCCGGAAAAAGCATATTTACGAACAGGAATTTTTATTGCAATCTGAAAATCATCTGCTAAAGGCACTTGCCTACTTGCCCTCAGGTAGGGGCTCTGTTGTTGATTGCTGCTGCTGCTTTTTTTGTAGCCTTTATTTTATTTTATTTTTTCCTGGGGGGAGGGGATAATTAAATTTATGTATGTACGTATGTGTGTACGTACGTATGTATGTATTTAGATGAAGGTGCTGGGGATTGAACCCAGGACACGTGCTCTACCTAAGCACACACTCTACCACTGCTATACCTTCCCTACTTCGATTGCTTCTAAACTTTCTCTAGAGAAGTTATTCGCAGGCTTTGGGATTTCACAGAAATCTAAATAAATAGGATTCCAGCTCAGCATGGTCAGTCTATTTTGCTAAGTAAGAATGTTAATAATAATAATAAAATAATAATAATAATAATAGTAATAATTACTGATTATTCTTTCCATTATCTTGTGAAAGGAAGGTCACTTGAATATCAGAAAGGAATGGACATGTTCTCTTCGTGAAGGCAGTTCTTTAATGAAATAAATTGAATTTTGTGTTCCTATTTTCCTCCCATCAAAGACTGGCAAATCTTTGATCCTGAGCTGGCGCTGGCCTGGGGACCAGGCCTCGGGAGTCATCACTCTGGATGTCGACACGTCCGGCCAACGCTATGATTAGCCACCTACACTTTGCAGGTCGTGGTAAACATAAAGGTCACTGGGGGTGCATTTATTCATTCAGTCATTCCCAAGCGGTTAGAAAGAACTTGGACTGTCAAGCCAGACATACCTTCATTCAAGGCCCAGCTCCGCCACCTGCCAACTGGCTAACCTTACATATGCCTCTTACCCTTTCTAAGCTTCCATTGCCACATCTACAAGAGGAAGAGGACAGAAATTCACTGAGTTCTTAAGAGGATTAAATGAGGATTAGCGAAGGGTCTTTGTTTCAACAAGCTAGAACTCTGTATGGACAACAGTTGCTAGAGCTGGGGTTGTGTATTAACACACCAGACATTGCTCAAGACCCCTGAGACACAGAGTCAGAAGTCGCCATCTTTTCCTTCAAGGAGCTCACAGTCTTAAGGAGAAGACCCAAAAAGGATGGCCAGATACAGTGAAACCAGTGCTAGAATGGAGACAGAGCTTGGACGCCTTGTAGAGGACAAAGAAAATAGAAGAAAAGGAGGTGAGGTCAGAGCAAAATCTTAAGGAATATACAATTAAAAGAAAAGAAAAGATACAAAGAATCATTAGGCTCTCAGATGAGAACTGGACTGACGTGTAGTGCGATACCTGAAATGTGGAGATTAAATCTGGTGGACAGAAGCCTCCGGGTCAGCATGTTTATGGTTGAAGAAATGGTTCTCATCAAAGCAGTAATTTCCCTCTGCCTTACTGCCTCCATTCTGTTTGGGTTGCCCTAAGAACATTCTTCTCCATAAATTCTGACCCAAAGAAGATGAGTTTTCAGTGAAAAAAGGAAAGAGAAATTACAGCTGATAATTTTGGGGAAATCCTGAGCGTAGATCTTTGGAGAAGTCCAGAGTGCTTGAGTGACTGAATTCCAGGATGTTATCTTGCCCCTTGCTACTCAAAGTGAGGTCCTCTACCCAGCGTTATCTGCGTCACCTGGGAACTTGCTAGAAATGCAGAATTTTGGGCCCCAGCCAAGAGCTGCTAAATGACACACTGTATTTCCACAAGCTCCCCAGTGGATGGGTAACTACATTTCAGGTTTGAGAAGCAGTACCCTGGCCTAATTTTTTTTTTTCAGTTGAAGTACAGTCAGTTACAATGTGTCAATTTCTGGTGTACAGCACAATGTTCCAGTCTTGCATATATATATACATATATTTGTTTTTCATATTCTTTTTCATTAAAGGTTATTACAAGATACTGAATATAGTTCCCTGTGCTATACAGATGAAATTTTTTAAAATCTATTTTTACATATAATGGCTAACATTTGCAAATCTCAAACTCCCAAATTTATCCCTCCTCACCCCGTTTCCCCCAGTAACCATAAGATCATTTTCTGTGTCTGCGAGTCTGCTTCTGTTTTGTAGATGAGTTCATTAGTGTCCTCTTTTTCCCTTGGTGAACAGAAGACACCACTGGACTGGAAGTGACCAGCATCGAAACCTTCTTACTGACTTGGATTGATGTTTACCTTCATTTCTCACGTCCACGAATTAAAGAATAATAGTTGTGGAAGAGAGTGCAGGGCTTCCCCAGAGGCATGTGACTTATAACTGCATGATTATGTTACTTACGTAACACACTGAAGCTTAATAAAATTTACTTGCATTTATGCCCATGATCTCATTTATATTCCCAAATAACCTGTAACTCTGTTGTATTTTTTGTTTGGGGGTTTTGTTTGTTTGTCTGTTTCCCAGACAAAAACCAGAGCTCAGAGGCATCAGATGGCTTGCTGGTTTTACACTCAGCTCCAAGTCCAGGGCTCCTTCCTGAAGCCGAGCAGCCCATCACCTGTCACAGTTGAGAGGATGGTCCCCCCAGGACCTGGGCCAGTCCCAGGGCCCATCATTTCCATTCCCACCACCAGCAGCGCCGTTCGGTCCACGGCTTCTGAGCTAGCAGCCAAGACAACTATCTGCTGCTTTCAGTTCGTGGGCAGCTGCTCCAGGTCCTCCAATTAGCTAGCTCGGAAGCATCTGAACCAGTCACCTAGTCCTGGGGGCCAGGACTACTGATTCATCTTTTTATTCTTCACAAGCCTGTCTGGAGCATTATAGAGCTGAACTGAGTAGGTAAGACCGAATACCAGGTGTTCCTAACAAGAAGATGAGAAAATCTCCCATGACCTCTGGAGCACTGAGTGAATCAGAATTATCTTGTGGGAACAGAGGCTAGAGAAAGCAAGTCTTAAATAATGGGCATATCTGGAATAATCTTGAACAAGCAAGTACGTGGAGAGAAGATAACAGAATGGGGAGGTCGGAGTTTACTTGTTCATCTATCTACCTCGAAGTGAAATTCCAAATCAAAACAAGCACAGCCAACAAAACTCCTACAAAATGATCAGAAATGGGCCAGTTTCTTACAGTTTCTCTAATTCAGAAAGAAGAGTCATGCAGGATCTCTTTCTCACTGTGTTCATATCACCGTCTGGTGATGAGAATGACTGACAGGATAAATACAGTTAATTGCCATCCTCTCCTTATCCAAGCTTCACAGCATTCAGCCCTATCTGACAACTGATCTGGTACCCACGACTACCAAAAAATTATCTGTGTGTAAAGCAGTAGATCACAAAGTGTAGACACAGTTAGGCATGCACCACGACTCCAGAAAGGGCTTGGTGTGCGGCAGACCTCGTTTTTATTGTCCCCTCCATGAGTCATGAATCGCAGCACCTAATAAACTCTTGACACACTTTCCAGGCAAGCAGAATTCACCTTCGAGATAATAAAACTATACCTCATTGCTAAGTAGCTCAAAAGTTAAAAAGCCACCTTTACAAGATAACAACCATTAAGGCAGCATCAGAAGGACTGCGTGTGATTAGAACAACAGGGTTATCCTGCTGTGGCATGTGGCTTTATTATGTCTGTCGTATAACTGCTTTTTTCTTCCGATCCAGCTCTTGTTGAAATTAGTAGTGATCAAGAATCAAACCTGATAGCATTTCACACCCATACATTTTTCAATAATTATAAGGAGAAAAGGACTTCTGGCTAGCAAAGGAGAGAATGGTTCAGGAATATTCCTTCACCATGAGAGACCTGACCCTAAAATTGAGCCTAAATTTACATGGTGTCTTTATTCATTTGTGGGCGAGGATAAGATTGAAGTGTTCATAGAGATCCATCTATGGATCTCTCCCTTGAATAAACCAAGTAAATACTCTCAGTGTCTGTCTCCCAGGAAAATGCAGGAGATCTGGCAATGTGATGACAAGTAAGACGGAGCCTCTGTTCTTAGGGTGCTTACAATCTAGATGGGATGTAAGATGCTTACGTGCATAATTCTAACAGTAGGTAGAAAATGATGATGTGCCGGAGAGAGACACAGAAGTGAGAAAGGGCAGTTTCTCTGAGCTGGGGTATGGAGGCAGCTTCATGGAATGTGTGCCCTCTGCACTGAGCCTTTGGGGATGTGGTCTAGGAAGAGGACTGGAAAACATGTGCTATCTCAGAAATTAAGATTAGGGCACCTCAAGATGTAGAGGGGGTACTCCTGGGCATATACCCAAAGAAAACAATAATTTGAAAAGACGCAGGCACCCCAGTGTTCATAGCAGCACTATTTATAATTGCCAGGAAATGGAAGCGACCTAAAGGTCCATCAACAGATAATTGGGGACACACACACACACACACACACAATGGAATACTACTCAGCCATAAAAAACAATGAAATAACACCATTTGTAGCAACATGGATGGACCTAGAGATTATCATATTAAGTGAAGTAAGTCAGACAGAGAAAGACAAATATTATTTAATATCACTTAGATGTGGAATCAAAAAAAAAAAAAGATACAAATTTTATTTCAAACCAGAAATAGACTCACAGACATAGAAAACAAACTATGGTTACCAAAGGGGAAAGGAGGGGATGGATAAATTAGGAGTTGGGATTAGCAGATACAAACTACTATATATAAAACACGTAAACAAAAAGGACCTACTTACTGCATAGCACAGGGAACTATAATTTCTTGTAAGCAGCTGTAGTGGAAAAGAAACTGAAAAAATATGTATGTATGTAAATGTGTAACTGAATTGCTTTGCTGTACACCTGAAGCTAAATTGTAAATCAACTACACTTCAGTAAAGAATTTCATTTTTAAAAAAATGTAGAGGGGTGCATTCCTGGAAAATGAAACAGCATGCGTATGAGAGCCCAGGCTTTTTCCATGGGGGTCACGTGGGCAGGTGGGACGTAGGGCTCCTAGTGGTGAACCCTGGAGAGTTAGGTTGGAAGACCGCATGGGCCTAGGTGGTGGGACCTTCAAAAACCAGACTGAGAGTTTTTATTCTGTATGTGATTATTGCAGACAGATATGGTTATTGGCTTCTCCAGCAGATACAGCTGACTCCCCTTTTCTTCTTTGCTAACAGAGCCACAATGATCATAAACTCCCCATTTTATAGGCCATCAACGTCTGTAAAATGGTTTTGTAGGTGTTTGACCAGAAGAATAGCGCTTGAGCTGGTCAATCCTTTGTATGGAAAACCCTGGTGAGAGGGAGGAGGGTGGGGGGTAGGGAGAAGGGAGAGAAGCTTGAGCCAGCCAAAAAGACAAAAATGAAGGCCAGGAAGCACAGTAGCAGTAAGACACTCTGGAGAACCTTCTAGAATATAAAAGCATCTGACAATCACTTTACAAAATACCGGAAAGGCAATCACTTCCTAACCACTGCAGCATGATAAGAGCACACTTATTTTGACTTGATTCATTCTAAAGGACAACTTAGTTCCAGCACGGAGCTGTAAGATCTGTCCTAACCAAGGTAAGCGGCCACCCGGAAACTCTTGCCCCATGCTTTGATCTCTGCTGTTGGCAGTATTAGTAATTGTCAGTCATAAATGGACTGTGGGGTGTTGACCTGCATACCTACCAAAAGATATGCTCCACGCCCCTGGGACCTGTGAATATGGACGGCATTATTTGGAAATAGGGTCATTGCAGATGTAATTAAGTTAAGATGAAGTTTAAGAAAGTAGATGCTAGGAATTCATATTACAAGGGAAAAAAACTTGCTTGTTTGTTTTTTTCTTTATCTGTATTAGATCATGGTTGTTAACTAAACTTATTGTGGTCTTTATTTCACAATATTTGTTAATCATCTTGCTGTGCATTTTAAGCTTATACAGTACTATATGCAATGTATATTTCAAGAAAAAGTTAAGATGAGGTCACAATGGATTAGCGTGGGTCTTAAATCCAGCGACTGGTGTCCTAAGAGGAAGGGGACATTTGGATCCAGAAACAGAGGAGACACACAGGGAAGAGGCAGAGGCCAGCGGAGGCAAAGACTGGCATTATTCTGGCATTATTCTGCCACAAGCCAAGGCACGCCAAGAACTGCCCCAACCGTCAGAAATAGGACGTGCGAGGTGATACTCTTTCGTAGAGACTTCCAAGGAAGCGTGGTCCTGCTGACCCCTTGATTCTGGACTTCTAGCAGCCATGCCTTTGAGAGAATGGATTTCTGTTGTTTTAAGTCATTCAGTTTGTCGTGTCTTGTTACAGCAGTCCTAGGAAACACACCTAGACCAGTCGCTGCGATGAAAAGATGAAGATGGTCAATGAGAAGCAAACTACATGTTGTTTATAAGCGACACACTTTAAATAAAATGACAAAGATAGGCTGAATGTGAAACGAAAAAAAAAGGAGAAAAAAATACCACGCAAATCTTAGCCAAAAGAGGCCGTCGTGGCTATTTTAGTATCAAACCACTAACCTAAGGTCTACTGCAGGAAAAGAGGGACAGCTCTCCGATAACGCAGGCTATTCAACAGAAGCACATAATGATATTAAATTGTATACATTGAATAACTTGGCTTTAAACTCTATGAAGCAAATGCTAGCAGAACTAAAAGGAGAAATACCAATCCATGGTAGAGTTACAGATGCCAACAGCACACGTCTCTCAGTAACAGATAGAATAAGCAGGAAAAAAAATCAGTGTGTATAAAAAAATATTTGAGCAGTACAATTTACCAACTTGACTTGAGACATGAGCCCAACGAGGGCAGAAATTCACTCCACACCACCGACAGATAGGTCTCTGGCATGTGGTGTCTTCCCAAGTGTTGGCTGGATTTTGATTTATTTACGGTCGGCAAGTTTCCTTCTTGAAACAGTTACACATACATTCTGTGAAGACACAGGGGGTATAGCTTGCAGCTTTATTACTTTATTCCCACCCTCTCTCCAGTGCTTTGGCAGAAGGACATTAGTGCCAGAAGAGGAAGAAAGGGATCAGGAGACTTAAAATTTGAGTGACTCAAGAAATATATAAATGATGACAAGACCAGAATTATAAAAACAAAGATTTATTGGCAGGGTGGTGGTTAGGAAGCCATAGCAGTGTGAGCACAGGAGCCAGTGTGGGTGACGACCGTGGACAGGAGTCAGAGTCCAGACTCTGGGGAGTGGGACCGCCTTGTGTCTCTCCCTTGCAGCTGGTGAGAGGTGAGGCTGTAAAAAGGGAAATGAGATAAGGAGTGGACTAGTGGAAAATTACTGAGGCCTTTGAACAGACGTTAAGAGTGTGGACTTTGGAGTCACGTTGTCTGATTTTGGGTCCAGCTCCCCCTCTTACTAGCTGTGTGACCTCAGGCAAGCGACTTAAACTCTCTGTGCCTCATTTCCTGAAATTAAAAATCCTGAGGATTAAACAAGTTGATAAGATTCATGTCTGCTACTTCTGGGAAGAGGTACGTCTGGCATCTAGTTGTAGATGTCCAAGCAGTTGAAGTATTGGTACAAAGTTACGGGGCAGGACAGAGGGTGCCTGGGTAGGGACCACTGGGCCCTCAGATAGTCTTCATATCATCAGAGAGAGCTCCAAGATGCTGGCCTCTGGAGGGTCCTGGGGCAATGAGTGAGAAACCCGAGTCTGGGATGCAGAAGCACTCCCTTCACTAGACTTAGCAGTATTCTCTATCACCTGCCTCCATCCTTGAAATGTAAAGACCTTTTCCTGATTATCAAGGCTCTATATAGCAGCACTGTTTGTAATGGCTAAAAACTGGAAACAACCTAAATGTCTATCAATAAGGGAAGAGATTAATTAATTGTGGTTTATTTGATGAATACTCTACAGCAGTTAAAACAAATGATTTGGTTCAATACATAGCAACCTGAACGGCTCTCAGAAATCTAATGTCAGTGAAAAAAGTAAGTTGCATTGTGATAAAATTTATATAAATTTTGCAGAACACATTGTAGGATGTTTATGAAAGCATAATATATAGAAATGTGTACAAACACAGGCTAGATGGACACAATCTCAGGAAGAGAGGGGTCTGGAACTTGAACAAAGTGGACTCAAATTTCATCTAGAACATTCTGTCTCTTCATTAAATATTTGAAGCAAAAACTACAGTTAATTTTGGATGGAGTCTCCATTATTTTCCTGTACTTTCTTCTATTTTAAAAAATCTTTTCATGCCCATTGTAGAAAATAAAGTATATAAAAAGCAAATAACTAGAATTTAGGTGTAATCACTATTGCTATTTTGTCCTATCATAATGTGTGTGTAGAGGTATATTTGAAATTACACTGTATATGCAGTTTTGTAAAATGCTTTTTAAACTTGATGTATTATATTTTCCTATGTCATAAAGTGTTCTTTACAGATACGATTTTCAGTGGCTGAAAAATAGTTTATCTTCTGCACATACAATTATTCCATCATCATTTTTCCATAATTGGATCTATAAACTATTTCTGACTTTTTGTCACTGTAAATAACGAGGCTGTGAACACTGTATATTTCTGATTATTCTGTTAAGATATATTTCTAGGAATAGATTTATAGGTTCAAAATTTGTGGGCATTTTTAGGGCTATTGATACACATTGACAAATTGATTTCTGAAAGATTGAAACAGCAGACACTCCCTCCAGTCGTGTGTGTATGGGATACTTGCTGATTTTAAGGTCCGTTACTCGGATAAAACTCCTAAGTTACCCCACCTCTCCTGCAATTTTGTTTTCCTGGTCCTCCAGGCCTATTTTCTTTTGTATTTCCTCTCGCGGTCGTTTAGACCTCAGGAAGAGAGTGGCTTCTGGCTGGAAGACAGGCAGGGTGGGTGATTCCCCTAATATTTGCTCCTGTGGGAACCTCACGGCCAACCTCCTCCATCCGATGAATGCAGTCACTTCCAGTCATTAGGTTGAGGGCCAGTCTGATTCCTGCTCAGCACCTCCCACTCTGTGGCTGACACGCACCGCAGTCTGCCTTCAGGGAGGAAGGACAACCTGTTATTTTGCAGTTGTGCTGTCTTCTGTCAATAGCAAGCCAGTGACACTACCCTCAGCAAAAACGCAGGTTCACCCTAAGTGGCTGTTCCTTTCAAAACGGGATAACTCAGCCCTGACGTCTGCTGTGACTGGCAAGAATCCCTTCCATATGGGAACACCTCTCTGTATCCGAAACTGGGTCTAGTCATGGGGCTCCTGATGGGTAGCACATGGTTCAGCAGAAGAATGAATGGTCTAGTCCTGGCCTGTTCACTGGTGTGTAACATGTGTTTGTCGCAGCCCACATGTTCACTTCCAGGATATTTGTAGACATAAGCCCCAACTGTTTTCAGAGACTCCCACCTTGTGATACTTACTGTGTTGCTTTAAACTTACACTGATATAAAACAGAAATGAACTGCACACTCCACTGTCACTATAGGATGTCATACATTCTGAAGTAAAAAAAAGTAGCTGCCTCCCACTGCTCTTAGGGTAGGTAAATAGCCACATCCCCATCGTGACCCACAACCTGTCTGGTCTCATTACACATGAACCTCTTTGACCTTCTTTCTGGATCTCAAACACAGCAGGGCCTTTGCACATGCAATCTCTATTGTCTAAAATAGTCTGATGTTCCTGGATTATCATAGACCCAGCATGTCCCACCCAGGGCCCTCCTTTACCCAGTCTTAGTGGAATCCTTTAGATGAGCTCAGAAATAAAATCTTCAGGAAAGTGGCTGTCCCTGATACCCCAGACTCCATCTGGACCCTCTGACGAATGTCCTCATAACATGTTTTTGTTTGTGATGGTTTGTGGTTTGCAATATACTGTTTATCTGTGTCGTCCTTTTCTTTTTTCTTTTTTCATTGAAGTACAGCCGATTTGCAATATAATTTCTGGTGCATAGCAGTTACACCTGTATACATATATTCCTTTTCATATTCTTTTTCATCATAGGTTACTACAAGATATCGAATATAGTTCCCTGGGTGATGCAGTAAGATCTTGTTTATTTATCTATTTTATATATAGTACTTAGTATCTGCTAATCCCGAACTCCCAACCTCCACCCCCCTGAGTCATTTTTGTTTGATGTCTATCTCTCCTATTTGTCTTTTGTGCTCCACAGGCAAAGAGGTGGCTTTTCTTACCACTGGAAGTATGATGGCCAGCACAACGTGGGGTAGACAGGTGCTGAATGACTGCTTGTCAAATGAATAAATGGAGGCCGACATCACACTGCTGATGGCTTGGTTGGTTAGTGCAGTGGCTGAGTATCCCCATTGTCAGTTTCCTTGCAAGGGGATGAACTATTTCTTATACTATAGAAGACAGCCACTCAGGGTAGAGCCTTTAAGATGAATGGGCAGGTTTTCTCACCTGCTTTTTTACCTGTTAGTGATGGGACCTTGTTCCTACTTTTGCCTCAGTCTCATTTAAGTATGGGGACAATATCTTCACTTTTCTTCCATCCTAAGATACCATTATTGAATAACATCATTTAATAATAACTTTTCACTGGAAAAACCCAAATATACTGGAAAAAAAAAAAGCAGCATTGTTCCCACATTAAGTATATAAGTATAAAACTCAATCCTGGATTCGTTAACATGTTAAAAAAAAAGACATCTTTTAGAATTTAGACGAAATTTGGCAATCCTACCACACAGGCTAGTTAAGACTATTAAAATAGATGAATACATGTTAAGTGTATTGCTAAGTGTCTGGCACATGGTTCAATAAAATATTATAATAATTATAATATAATATATAATATAAAATACATAACATAATATGAAATAATATAATATTATATGTAACATATTATATATAATACATATTATATTATGCATTATATTCTACATAATACATATATTACATAGAATATCATATTATAAATAATATGACATTATATATATATAATATTATAAAGTTTCTTACTATTTTTATTGTCATTTTACTTTGAGAGGATTAACTTGATTTTAGCCTGTGGCTTGTATATCTTCAAGGACATTGAAGGGCCCATGTCTTTGTCTGGGAGGAAGAAATTTCCTTTACCCTTCTAAGGTTCTTCTGTCTGGCCTAAGAATTAAATTGGCATGAGGCAGATTAACAGGAGAGAATCAAACAAAATTTAATAACATGTACATAAGGGAGAGACTTGGGAAAACTAACTCACTGAAACAGCCAAGTCCCTCACCTTAAATACCATCCTCAGCTACAAGCAAAGGAGGATGTTGCAGGTGCGGAGAGCCAGGGACAGCACAGTCAACAAGGGTGGGGTTGCTATGCAGATCTGTCTCTAGAGATCGGGTCATTCTTCTCTTCTGCTAGCAGTGAGGGAGACACCCTGCCACATGGAGAGTTCCCTTACAAAGGTAAATATTTCTTATAAAACAGTAACTTCGACTCGGTTTGCAGGGTTTTCCCCATGTTTGCTGTTTCTTAGAAAATAACCAAAGAGACATATTTAAGGGTGGCAAATTCTGCTTGCCTATGCCATCTATTTCTTTATGAATTCAATTTGCCCTAGCATTTGGTAAGGCACCCTGAACACACAGCAGACAGGCATCAACAGTGTAGATAACAGAGGAATTCAAACCATGAAGACCAAAGCTGTTTCCGACCTTGCCTCCTACGGGATCTTGAATGAAGGGAAAGCAGTGTGGGCCTCTGGTCTTCCTCTGGCTGCAGGCACTCAGAACCCAGCTCCTTTCTTAAAGAAAAGCTCCTGTTGGGCGGGCCTGCATCTGCTGTTGTGGTCAGGATGTTACTGTTGTCTTTTCTGTGTTTTCACAAAATAACATCGGGGCATGTCTATTCCAAGAAATCACTGTTGGGCATTTCCGGTCCCACGGCCACCCCCTGGCCCAGGCCTTCATTACCTCTTGCTTGTCCCCTCGTAGTCACCTCCCACCAACCTCCAGACTTTCCTCCCTGCAACCCATCCAGGTTAACTCAGTTCAGCACCAACAAGCGACCTGCTGTCCCTGGAGTCATCCGTCTCAGTTAGGGATGTGCTCTTCTCACTCCCCGTGAGTGTCTGGCTAAGCAGGAAAAGCTCATGGTCATGTAAAGCGTTATTCTTACTAACATTTGGGGAATAAAGTCACCCCTCTTGGTTAGCCTGGTGTACGAAGCTGTCACAAGTCAGTGCCTTCTAACTTCCCAGACTTTCTTCTGCTCAGCCCTGCTTTGTTCCTGATTCCCTGCCAATCGCATCCATCAGTATCCTCCGCTTTCTGGCCTAATCTCCCTCACTGACCTCCCTGAGCACAGCCTGGGCTTATCCTGCAGGACTCGACTCCAAGTTTCTAGCTGGGGGTGTAGTCAGACATGCACGCATCTGGTTTCCCTTCTAGACTGGAAACTCCTTGAAAGTAGGAACTCCACCTTACTTCTCCTTATACTGTAGTTTTTACAAATAGTACACATAAAATAAGTAAATTATTTTTTGGTTACTGAAACATCAAAAGGAACAGTAATTAGATGTCCTGTATGTGTCACAGTAACTCTGCCTGCAAGAGAGAAAAGGTGCCCAGTGAAGGCATCTTTCTTTTGCAAGTAATTTTCTTCTTTCGTGTGTTCTTCCTCTGAACTAATGTGATGGTGCAGAGGGGCTTTTCCTTTCTTTGACGTGCAGAGAGAGGTCTAAGCTGACAGATGATATTTTAGCTATGCATTCATTCATGCATGGATCCCCTGCTCAGAATGCAGCCAGTATACATTGTTAAACTGACACCAGTGCTTTACTGTATGAATGGTGGGTTGAATTCAGATAGGAGTGTTACCCAACCAAACTTGGGTCTGCTTGGCCACGCAGTAAAGCTAATCCACCGACACCGGGTTATGGCAAAGGAAAGGGCAGCATTTACTGTGAAGCTCCAGGCAAGGAATCTGGGCAGCATTAATGCTCAAAAACCCAAACTCTCTGATGGGTTTCAGGAAAGCATTTTTAAAGGCCAGGTGAGGGAAGGAAGTCAAAGGGTATGTGATCAGCTAGGGCACGTCTCTGATTGGTTGATGGTGAGATAACAGGGTGGGGGTCACAGGGGCTGACGTTATCAATCCTTGGGCTCCAGTAGGTTTGGGGACTATGCGCTCATGGTCATCAAGTAGTTAACATCTTCCATTTGGTGGAGGTTTTAGCGTCTGTAAAACAACTCAGGAAATGTGCATTGGGTACTGTTACCTACTTCAGAGAGGAACTAAAGCAGAGGACATGGGGGCAGGGGTCTGTCCCAGGAAGCCCCCATAGAGTCCTGCTCAGTTACCTGAGGACCAGGAGCTGAAGATGGGATCAGTGACCTGGATTGAAGGCACAGCTGGGCAAGGTCACCCCTCCCCCCATCTGCCTGCTCCTTAGCTGCGGCTCCCAGAGCAGAGTAGCCACTGAACATTCTCAACCTTAAGAGCTGGGCTGATGCTACCAGCTTTCAAGAAACAGGTGTCACAGAGAATTATTCTAAGCCAACGACACTGTGATACCTAATGATGGATTCTTGATGGCATAGGGCACCCCACCAAAATAATTCTGTACACAACGTAGCCTATTGGTTTTCCATATCGTGTTTTATGGCTCCCTTGACTTTTAGGTGTTCTTTTGCAAGTAATGACTTGTTGCCTGTGTGGACTGAAAAACACACACACACAATGTGAGAGCAGTGAGTTTCAGTTTTATTCAGGGACCTAACTGAGAACTACAACACAGGAGACAGCCTCTCAGATAGCTCTGAGGAACTGCTCCAGAGAACTAGGGGAAGAGTCAGTGTAAATATGATTTTTTTTTTTTTTGGGAAGCACATGTAGTCAAACATCAAATGAAGACTGCTAGTCATAAAGAACAGATATCTCAATGAATGATTTTCGTGTTTTTCTGTGTATGGGAAGATGCAAAAATCTGAGGTTATTGAAATTCTTCCTTAGAGGTGCATCTTGACTACCTAGGGGCCCATTTATCCAAAGCACAGAGGGGTTCATCCTGTTTTTTTCCACCTTGAATTCCCCTTAGAGAGCGCACTGTCCTGGGTGATGCAATGGGTTGCAACTTAAGCTTTTGTAATAAGGGGCTGATGAGTGGCACTCTTTGTTTTTTTGTTTTTATTTTAAATTGTGTACATATTTTACAATTGTGTGCAGGATATAATTTCTAAATCCAGTCTCTTTTCTTTTTCAGTCACTGATGACATTCATGTCTTTATTGTATGGCAGATATGTCCGTATCAATAGGCTCTGAACAATAAAGTCAACAAGATGGTTTTCCAGATGGACAGATGATTTTCTGGTTGCTTTTAATTACTGAAAAGTTAAAACAGCAATTCTGAATGAGCCAAAAAAGAGCTGAAAAGCCCCAGTAAATGTTAGAATAGGCTCAGGCGTCCAAGAATGTGGATTCCAAGCTCCATCGGAGTTGACTGAACTTGGTGATCTTGAGCACACAATTTCTTCTCTCGTTACTGGACTCTCCAGCTATAGAACAGAGACATTGCTGACAGTACCCTCACCCACACCTCATCCCTCAAGGATGTGAACACAATGTATGGAAATATATCCTCAGACTAAAAGGTCACACGTATGTTTGAATTAAGTAGTGAGCCTAAGATGTTTTTAGGTGCTGGTATTTCTATGTAGATCCCTTATAAAAAAGGTGCATCTCGGTGACAGGTGGCAAGTTGCTCATCTGTCATAAACTAGTCCATAAAAACCATTTATCTTTCCCTCCTTCTCTGCATTATCATCTTTATTTTCAGGTGCTGCTGAAATGCCTTGTTTTCAATAACAGACATAATCTGAGAGGTCATTCTGTCTGTGTGTTCCATGTCACCCCACCCCCTTTGAGCTACGAGCCAGTCCCCAGTGTTGAGGGTGAGCCTCCCTCCACAGTGCTGGCCTCCTGGGTAACGGTCAACCACAGAACTGTTCCAGGGCATGAGTTACTGAGGCAAGGTGCCCCTGAATCTCATTTTTCTTGCTTTATTTTAACCAGATGTTAATAGCAACTGATGGGAGAGTGACCTGTCATCAAGCTTTGGGAAATTTCTTAGGTAGAAGATGTTCAATGAGAAATGTCACTCTCCAGCAATTTCAGAGTCTTGTGATTTTTATTTTGCCTTAAGGATTTTTATAAACCCATTACTTTCCTATAAAAGACTTTCAACTGAAATAATACATTTTTCATCATATCGTTACTTTCATTGCTGCAGACTCTAAAATACTTGAAAAAATATTTTAAACTCCTATTCAAGGACCATTTTCACCATTGTGAAATTGACATAGGGTGATATACAGTGACAATTTTAATACCTTACTGCCATAGTAATAAAATCTTGATGTAGTAAGAAAAGAAAAGATCCTGTTATTTTAATAATATGACAATGCTCTTTTAGAAATGCTGAATAATCACTCTGGCTGGAGTTGGGAGAGGCAAGGGCATTCCATTATTTGAAGAGCATCACATGGTGCCTAATGACTTACTTAGAGAAAGTGTGAGCGTACTTTCTGTCTTATTGAAAAGGTACGCCTCCTTCAGATTGGCTTTGTGAGAATGATCCTTTCTCATCATTTTCATGAAAGACACCGGCTTTAGGGTGGCTATCACATAATCACTGGTGGCGTATTACATATGAATCCCTTACCCCTAGATGGTGAAGCTCATCTTTGAAGGCTTGCAACCTTAGCTACTCAAAGGTCTCTTAATCCATTGGAACTGCCAATGTTGGCAGTGATCTGCAGGCTTATATAGCTTTGCGCTTTGCATACTGCTCTAGTCTGGATAAAATGCTACCATCACTCAAAATAATACTTTGTAGAATTTCAGAATCTTTTATGAAAAGTTTCGTAGGAGGTAATTTTTTAGTCTTACTTGTAAAATGAGAAAACTACATTGTTAAAAAAAAAGTCTCCATAAAGGATTGTTCCAGCAAAATGAGATTTCCTAGAACTGATGTATTTTTACTTCAAAATAGTTGATAAGCTTATGTTTAATTTTTCCTTCTCCCCTTCACAGGAAGGACTTCCTGAATATTAATCATATTTTAGGCACACATGGTTATTTTATTCCTAAGGTGTCAGTGTCTGAAACAATCCGTTTCAATATATAAAGGAAATTTCCTCCAGCTGGAGCAAAATAGGGTTAAGTTATTTGCTTTAGATTCTAGTAAATTTCATGGTAATTGTGTCACCGAAATGCTTAGAGTCTTACGTTTTTATCACATATTTTAGCAAAGGATTCACATTTGTCTTGGTATTATTGCCCAACTGGTACATGTTCTGCCCTGCTAGTAAGGTATTTGGTGGCTAATGGGTCAGGAGAACACCTTGAAATTCCTTTGCAAGTTGCCTCTCTGCATGCGGTGGGGAGGGCTGGGAGAGCCCAATGCTCTCACCACAGGAAACATGCCCGCCATCTGGAACCGACACGGAATGCCTGTCAGCATCCATTGCGTCACAGATGTGTTGCCACTTTTGAAAACAAATACACAAAGAAACACTGTGACACACATGTAATGGAATATAGGTGTGTCAAGCGGGACACACCTTTCAAAGATTCCTGGGTTCATATTTCTAGTTGTATTACAACTTATTTTTTTGAGGTATGGGGATGAACAGTTATTGAGTGACAGAAAAATTATCCTGTGAATGACATCATTCATACGAAAGCTTGCTAACACCTGGTGATAACTTCTTTAGGTTTCTTCACTTTTTAAAGATCCCTTTCTTACCAATATTCTGCATTTGTGAGACAGCAAGACTTCCAGGAGTCTAGTCTGTGGCAGCATTTCCTTAACTGATTCTTCTTCTTGGAACTTGAATGTCTCACAAAATTCAATAGTTATTTCATGAAAAAATGGATTTTCCTGGGTAGGTTAGTCAGGGTTCTCCAGAGAAACAGAAGTGATGGATGTGTATATAAATAGAAAGAGATTTATTGGCTCACGTGATTAAGGAGACTGACAAGCCCCAAATCTGCAATGTGGACCGGCAGACTTGAGACCCACGTGAGCTGATGGTGCAGGTGAAGTGTGAAGGCATTTTGCTGGAAAATTCCCTCTTGCTTGCTGAGGAATGCTGGTCTTTTTTGTTCTATTCAGACCTTCAACTGATTGGATGAGGCCCACCCACATTGTGGAGGTGAATCTGCTCTGTTCAAAATTTACCAGTTTAACTACTAACCTCTTCCAAAACACCCTCCAAGCTGACAAATAAACTTAACCATCACACGTCCACCCCTTGTCAACCTGGCACCCATGTGCATCTCTAAATCACAGATAAGGAGATAAGAGAGGAGAATGCAGACATTTGCTTTTACAAACACACACACACACACACACACACATTTATAACAAAATAATGTGAACAACTCATGACATTTGCAGCTCTCATTTCTGTAACTGGCCACATACGTGGTAGATGTTCGTATTCATAACTACTTTCCCCCGCTACCCATCCTGTATTCCCTCTGCCTTCAGCGAGTGCCTCTATTGGTTGTGGTTCTGTCTCTGGTGGGGGTGAGCCAAAGCTCCACTCCTGAAGGATCTAGGCCATTAGTTCTACCTTAATTGGGATGCTACAGATTTTCAGTGACCTTAATCACAGGGTGTGGTTAAACTAAGAGAAACCTTAAGAAATCTCCTTCATTCCAGGCATCCTCTTCCTTAGCAGCCCAATTTCTTCTGGCAGTCAGGATCAATCACTCTAGATGGCAGACTAATTCCCTTCTTTGCCTATTGATTCAGAGGCATGAAGAGCCCAAAGGGGCGGGTGGCGGTCTTCACTTCCGGTTCAGTGGAATCATTCCTGTGCCTTCTGGTGGAAGCATTCCTCTCTTTGGAACTGAGGCCTCTAGGCCTGCTCGCCTAGAGTATAAGGTCATGAAGACAGGATGCAAAAACTTCCCAAGTGGGTTGCAAGTGGTAATAGTGGTAATAGTGAGTGATGCCACTCCAGTTTCTACCCATTGATTCCTGGACCCATGAATCTTATCAGAGAAATAGCACCGTATGTTGGATACTGACTCAAAGCAAATTCAGTACAGCCTCCTGGAGAACCTTGCCCCAGCCCTGCAAGGTGTTGCCAACTAGCTGGCACTGTAACTAGGTATTTTTTTAAATTGAGATATAGTTGATTTATAATATTAATTTCAGGTATACAACATAGTAATTCAAATTTTTAAATGATTATACTCCATTTAAAGTTTTTATAAAATATTGGCTATATTCCCTGTACTGCACAATATATCCCTGTAGCTTATTTACTTTATACACAGAAGTTTGTACCCCTTAATCCCCTCCCCCTTCCCTCTCTCCACTAGTAACCACTAATTTTTCTCTTGTAACTGAGCCTTCAAAAGGCCATCCCACCATTCTATTAAGCCATCTGCTTCAGGATGATGGGGAACATGGTAAGGCCAGTGAATTCTACAAGCATGAGCCCATTACCTCACTTCATTTGCTGTGAAGTGAGTTCCTCGATCAGAAGTGATGCTGTGTGGATATCACACTGGCAGATAAAGCACTGTGTAAGTTCATGGATGGTAGTATTGGCAGAAGCACTGCATGCCAGGATGACAAATCCATATCCAGAGAAAGTGTCTATTTCACTAAGAAAAAAATGCTGCCCCTTCCATGGTGGAATCGGTCCAATGTAACCAACTTGCCACTAGTGGCTGGCTTATCACTCTGATTCTGGTACCATAATTTGTATTAGTTGGAGGAATACAGTTGATAGAATGGAGAGAGAGAGAGACAGAGAGAGATTTGTGATAGGAATGAGCTCATGTAATTATAAAGGCTGACAGGTCCAAAATCTACATTATGGCCTGGCAGCCTGAGATCCAGGAGAACAGATGATGCAGTTGCAGTCTGAAGGCTGGAGACTAAGGAGAGCCAATGATGCAGATGAATCCTGAAGGCATTCTGCTAGAGAGTTCCTTCTTGCTCAGAGAGGCCAGTCTTTTTCTTCTATTCAGGCCATCAACTGATTGGATGAGGCCCACCATATTATTGAGGGCAATCTGCTTTACTCGAAGTTCAACAATTTAAATGTTAATCTCATCCAAAAATACCCTCCAACTTAACCATCACGCTGGAAAAAAAGTGGGAGGAAGGAACCCTGCATGTTACAGCTCCCCTGTGGAGGGAGAATCACAATACCCATGAACAGAAACGCCCTGAGAAGTCCTGCAGTGAAGGTGCTTTTTCACATTTGTATAACCCTGTCTTGCTTAAACTTATTTGCTAATAGGAACTAACCTCCCCCTCTACTTCTTTTTGTGTGAAAGTGTATTGTCATCTTGCTGGATACCAGTGTCTAGAGAAACACAATTAGGTAAAATGCTAGTCTATAGAATGGTGTCAATTTAAGTTAACTAGCTCATTTGGGGATTAAATTGGTGATTTCCACTTCACTACCTGGCTTCATTAACTGACTCTGGTAACCTAAAAGGGTATTTATGCATTTGATTTGTTGGGAGATTAACATAGCTCTGTTGGCTAAAGCATGGTGCCAATGGATGGGAAGTGAGGGATAGGAATGGACGTGGGAGAGTGTCCTGTCAAGATCGTGGACATACACGGTAATGTCTAAGCAGATCAGGAGAAGGGGTCCTACTGCTAGTTTTGCCTCATTCCTTATGAAAAGCCCAGTTGAGGTAAAGAACAGTGAGGGCAGAGAGGGCATGATGGTTGTCCCCAACTCAGTCTGTAAAGACGGTCCCCTGTGTGGGGACCGTGAAACACCTGGTGCACTTAAAACCGTCGTCAGCACTAACACAGAGCCACCATCCGAGAAAGATATGAAAAGAAGGCGAATCATAAGGAAAAGAAAACAGCCATTATTTTTTTTTCCACTTGCATATTCATAGGCTTGTGATTTCTTTCTTAACTCAAGGAAAGAATGAAGCATCCTTAATCCTATCATCCTGGAAAGCTTGATGAGTAAGAGTCTGAGTGTTGAAAGGCATGGAAATGTGATGTTATTTGATAAAAAATTTCCCTAAGTCTGCATTCAGAAATGTGAAATCCTAGGTCAGTCACAGGAAACTGTCAAGCTGTATAAACCAAACACTAAGTTTGTCTAGTTAATCCATTGATGATTATCACCACAAGTGTTACCCCTTTTCTCTACTGGCCCAACCTCAGCCAAACATGCCTCGTCCTCAGTGGAAAAAGTGCTACCTGGTTTCCACCCAGGTGTCTGTCTCCCTTGAATGTGATGGTCAGGTTGGGGGCAGCAACAGTGCTCAGTCTGCCCAATGGGGCAGTGCCTTGCCGCTGCCTGGGCTGAGAGTGGGAGGTATCTGGAAGACAGAAGAATTCATGTGCCTTGAGGTAAACTTTACTAAAGAAAGATAAGAGACAAAAAGAAGCTGGCAGAGACATTGCCTACCTCCCTCACCCACTCCGGGCATCCTTCCTGAGATGCCATGGTTTCCTGTGACCCAGAGTCAGGGATGTCTTTGTGATGCTGCGGCCATTTTGGTAAGAATCTTAATTTTTCTTCCCCTCCTTTACTGATTCATTTTCCTTTTCCCTTCACTTGCAACCCCTGCACTCAGTAAGCTTTGTTCCCAGGGCTCTGTTTTCCAGAGAAGTCAGCCAAGACACTGCCAGCATACCAACATGGAAGTCACTCTGGGTCACTCCTGATTATTCCTGCAGAAGAGAAGCCAGCATAGACAACGGGAGAGGAATTACAGCCTTCATCAGGTAGCCGGAAGGCCTTCAGCTCAGCTGCTGGGGCCCAACACCAAGAGCCCTTTGGCAGCATTTTAAGGGGCTCAAAATACGTGCCTGTGTCTGGGGCTCCCTCCCTCAAAAGACACAAGCTGGCTGCGTGTGACTCTGGGCTGGGTCAGGTTGCCGTGTTTCCTGGGCTCATCTTCACGCATCCCTTCCAGCTCAGCGCTCCCCTCCCATCAGCCCTGTTCGTGCCCCAGCTCTACTCTAACCAGCATGCTGCTAACATTTTCACCCTGATGTTTCTGGGCATTTTTTAATGGCCCAGTGGCAGCCTCCAGCCAGGCTGAGCCGCCTACCTGCTCTGTTCAAGTTATCTCCCCAGAAACCAGTGAGTGGTTTTTGTAAGAACTCAGGTTACAAAGTTGCACAGGTTTGGTGTGGTCTGCCCAACCCGATTTTTCTCATAAACTCTGTCATTTTAGTGCCTGATTTTAGAGAATGTGAGGTGTGTTCAGGTATGTCTATGTTGCAATCAAGCAGACGTGTCAGTGTCTCTTTTCAAGTAGACATGAACTAAAGACTTGTTGAATGAATAAAATGCATGAAAGTATTTCTAGGGATGTAGAAAGTGACATTCATATCACAGTTTTTTTGTTTGTTTGTTTGTTTGTTTTTACTTTTTTGTTTATGTCAAGGAGGATTTAAAGCTCTCACATTATAGCTGATTTAAAAACAGACTTTCCCATGGCCCCTCGCTGGCCTGGCCCTGATCAAGTCTCCTGATGGGGCGGGGAGGGTCAGCTCCTTCAAGCAATTACTTTATTTTTCTTCTTTTTAATTTTAACCCTAGTGCACATACCAAGGAATGTGTCTTTGAAAACAAAAATAAGCCCTGAAATGTGTATTTGGGATTATGATAAGGCAACCAAAGAAACGAAACCTCAGGCATCCTGCTTTAAGTTGATGACTCCTCCTCCCCAGGAGACGGAGAACCGCTCTGGTGGGTCAGTGTACAGATTGCATACAGTCTCATTTTTACGGAAACCCTTTTGGTGTGCATAGGAATCACTGTGTACAAATTGGCCAAGTGCTTCTGTAGATAATGTCAGTGGAGTAAATATTCGACAGACCATTAAAAAAACAAAACAAAACAAAACCAAACAGACTTTCCCCACGGCAACAGTGTTACCTGCTGATAATGTGATAAGCATGCTATGCTGAGTCTTCTCTACCGTCTGAACCTACGCCTCTTCCTTCTCCATCAGGTTCTGCGCCCCGGGAGGCTGGACTTCTTAGGCTACATCGGTTGTGATTCTCCTGCTCTCTGGCCTCCTGTTGGGTCCAGCCAGTGAGATGCAGAGGAGGGGAAGGGTGGGTGGGAGAAGAGGTGGGGAACCCACATCTTTGTTAATACTCTCAGTTTATGGGTGCCACCTAGTTCCTGCTGTGATCCTGATGGCTAAACAACTTTCTCTGAAGGTTTGTGTATTTTCCAATCTTTAGTAGGTGAATGAGTGAGGCAACTCATTAACTCCTTGTTATATTCATCCTTGACTAAGAAGAAATTCACAAGAGATTTCACTTATGTCTTTAACTAAAAGTGAAGAGTATCTCTTCCTTGGCAAATCTGTGTCTGAAAAAAGGGACACATAAAATACATTTGGAAAAGTGCCATTTCACACAATTCCATCTGTTTTTTTTTTTTTTTTTGATGATTCAGAAGTTATTTCAGTAGACAGCAGTGTCTCAAGAGCAATGATTATGTAAAAATTATAACAGTACTAAAGTATGTATGGGAAGTCTGGTTAATAGAAAACCAGACAGTAGAATTTACTACACTTTGGGTAAAATAATCGTGTATGTGTCTGCTATAAAATTTCCCTGTGAACATGGCTGAGTTACTAACAAAACAGAGACCCAGAAAAATGACTCCAGGGTAGGTTTTACGTTTTTAAAATAGCATTAGAAATATTTGTTGATTTTCCCCTATGTTCAGACACCATTATGGCATGTGTATCATATTTCCTTTCATCCTCAGGGCAACCCAATGAATTGGGTTTTGTTTTATAGATGCTCAGAGAAGTTAAGTTACCAGCTCGAGATCACATACCTGGGAAGGGTCAAAGCCTGGATTAGAGGCCAGGTCTGTTTGATTCCAAAGTCCAAACTCTTACACTAGACCAACTGTCATTTCACGGATCGTTGAACGGGAGTTCGAGAATCCACAGCTTGGCTTTTCTGAGCCTTCATGGAGGTGGAAGTTCATCCCAGTCGGCGATGGCAACTAGTGCTTTGCTTTTGTGTTTTTCCCTGCGAGGTGGGACTGATTCTTATGATTTAGGCATCGCTGTGTGTCATTACCCACTGCAACAGCATAAGGCGCCAACATCGGCCAGCAAGACCATCCTTCATGGTAACGGCAGCAGTCACCACGCTGGGAGATCCTGGGACTGAACTCTTTTTCACCTAAGGAAACAGTAGGAAGCCATGCTTTCAGGCAGTCACGTTCAGCACCGTGCATTAAATCATAGCATTTTAGAGCTGGAGGGGAATGCTTATAATGAAAGCAATAATTTTTACTTACTCTTGAAGACCTGTCTGAAAATAGTAGACTATCCTCGGCAGGCAAAAAGGCAATCTTTATTTTTCATGTCCTGTAAACAAGGCCACAAACGCTGCATGAGAAGGTAAGATAAAGGCTTATTTTTCAATAATTTATGTGTTATCTCCGAGTATGTGTTAAATCCTGAAGGGTGACCCAGACCACTGGACCGGGGTGGTCCGGTGGCCGGGGCGGGCAGTGGTGGAGGGGGAGGAAGGCCCGGCAGGGGGAGGTGTGTTGGTGGGGTCTACACATCCTTTGCTTGGTGAGCAGCTGCCCTGAGTTTCTTTGGCAAATTAGTTACATAGGGTGTAAAATGAATGGGCAGAATATTCATTGAGGAGGGGAGGGCTTGGGGTCATATTTCCTGATTATCATCCCAACTCCACCTTCCTAAGGGAGGAGAGATTTTTGTCCTTACTTAGTCTGGATCAGAAGTGTCATGGCGTTGGTGCATGATGGGTACTTCTGACCTGCAAGGCTAATTTTATTGAAATGAGGGCATAATGAGCAAAAGGTTACCTTCAGACCCTGGAAATTCCTGCCTTTTCTGACCTTTCTTTGTTGGTCTCCAGGCCAAAAGGTGTGGCCCCTTATCAGCCCAAAGATTCCTGCTTTTCTTTCTTTGCCCAGGGGCCCCTGGTGCTTACGTAGGTTTCCTGCATTTGGCCTGTGCCCCTCCTTTTTGCCCAACTCCTGCCATTTGGTCTGTGTCCCCCTTTCTCTGCTCATATCTAGCTATCTGCCTGCTCTAACAGAGTCAACCCTGCAAACCAGACCCATCTGAGAGCCCACTCAAGAGAATTCTGCCGACATGTGGCTTCATTGCAGGACGATTTTGGAATACTCTTCCTTTCTGGGTCTGTCATTCTCGCGTTTAAGGTGTTTAGGAATTTGCTCTGCGGAGAAATTTGTGGGTCCTGGCGGTGGGCTATGAAGGATAAAGACGTTCACAATCTCTTCGATATGATATTTGCTGTGTTTTATCTCTAGCTCCTAGAACAGTGCCTGGACCATATGTGGTGCTCACTGAATATTTATTAAATGAATGGATGAATAGATGGAGGGAAGGAAGAAGAGAGACGAATTCTTGAACAAACTTTTTGCATGATGAAGGAGAGCAGAGAGGAGCTTTCATGAGCCCCACCCAGTGTCCTTCTCCAGGCTGGGGCCAAATGGGAGCCTCAAGGCAGTTGGCGGGGAGACTAAAGCAGGCTGTGTGAAAGGGCGAGGGCTCTACACGCCTCTGCACACTTGCCCTTTGCCTTCTCCCCGTTGGGCACGAATCCACCCACGGGAGGACCACAGGGGCTTTCAGGACACACAAGTGTGAGCCCCTGGCATATCCATTTTTCACTTTCTTGGTCAGAGTGACTCCTAGAGGGTTAATGAAAACCACATGGCGCGCCCATCTGGAGACGTGGGTGGAGGAGTGAGCTTGGCACCAGGAGACTGGTTGTGAGGCGGTTTTACTAATTCAGGTGAGGCCTGTGAGGGCTCGAATTCAAACACAGGTGGTGAGAATGGCCTGGAGGTGATGTGTTCTGGAAATATTTGTCGGGAGGATCAGCATTACTTATTGGACTCATCATATCCTGCCCCGAGGCCTTAGATGTCCCCAAATAAAGTGACTTTATAGTTTCCAGCTGAGAATGTTGGCCAGCCACCAGCTATTGCTAGGAGCTGGCTTTTTCAGAATGGCCACTATATTCATTGTTTTTGAATTTCCGAGTCCCATCTGTTTGGTTCTGCAGTGTGTTTCTTTCCATACTTAATAAAGACCTGTTGAAATGGCATTTAATTCAGATTTTTTTTTGCACCAATGAAGTCAGTGTGGCTTTTCTCACCACCCTAGCATTTCAGCCTCTCTCTGTCTCTGTCACTCTGCCTGTCCCCCCCAGTCCCCTCTTATCTCTCATCTTTCCGCTTTAGCCACGACTGGCTCCGACTTCATGACTTCTGATCTGTGCCTCCCAGCTTACCTGGACTCCTGGGTGCTGGCTTCTGGGACTCAGCTTTACCCACGCTCAGACCTACCACTCACTTCCCAGCTTGGACTTCCGATGCCATCCTCTGACTCGGAACCGTCTCTGTGCCCTCTGGTTTGGTCTGGGGACCCAAATGTTCATCTTGCCATTGCCCTTTCCCAGTTGGTCCTGTCCTGTGGCACTTCATGTCCCCGGGTGGCATGAAGCTTTTGGCCTGGCTGTCCCCACTGGAGAGTCTGTTTGGCTAAAAGAGTTTGCGCCCTATTTCCCGGCATTGTTAGCAGGACACCCCTTCTGGACACCTTTCAGTCATTCCATATTTGGACCTGAGATTTCTCAGCTCTACCTCTTCCCATCCTTCACCAAAATTTGAAACTCAGACTTCTTACACAGAAATTTCATTCAACGAATCCCATCACTTTGATCACCCGTCTTAGATTTAAGCAGTGCTCGTTGGTCTGTGTTTAAGAAACGCATCATCTTCTGTCCTGGAGGGCAGGGGTTAACTGTTTGCTTAAGCAGCTTTATAATGTAACAAAGGCCACCACTTATGTTGTAATGCAACCGAGAATAAGTTTAGAAAAAATTAATGCTATTAGTGATTACTGAAAGATGACTTCTTTGTGAAATGGAAGTAATATTAGGGAAAATATTAACGCGCTTTATCTTCTGCACTTTCGGGTATGTTACCTTATCCCTGATCACCCCGAGGAATCCGTCTTCTTCACGAGTGTGGTGCTGGGGTTCTCATAGGGATTTGTTGACATTACAATGGAAATGTCAGGGGAAATTAAAAAAATTAATAGTCAGTTTCTGACATTCAAAATAGGCTTTCGCTGCCAAGCAGTAGGCTTGAGGTTTTTGCTGCGAGAGGTTTCCCAAATTAGCATGTCAAGTTCAGAAGCCCAGCCCTTGGTGCTTGAAGGAATAAGACGCGTAGTCTTTTTCTCCCCTGATTCCTGCTTTATTGAGGAATAATTGACAATTATATGTTGTATATATTTAAGGTATACAATTGATGATTGGATATATGTAGACATTGTAAAATGATCACCATAATCAAAGTAGTTAACGTATCCCTTACTTTATATAATTTTTTTTTTTGTGGTGAGAACCTTTAAGATCTGCCTTCCTAGCAAATTTCAAGTTACATGACAGTATTGTTAACTATGGTCGCATTGTTGTACATTAGATCTCCAGAGCTTACTCATCTTACACAACTGAAACTTTGTATGCCTTGATCACCACCTCCCCATTTCTCCCTGCCCCCAGCTCCTGTATCATTCTACACTCCGATGATTTTAGATTCCACGTATAAGTGAGCTCATGCAGAATCTGTCTTTCTGAGTCTGGCTTATTTCACTTAGGATAATGTTTTCTAGGTTTACCTATGACCTCATAAATGGCTGGATTTCCTTCTCTTTTTTTTAAAGACTGAACAGTATTCCACTGCATATACATACCATCCATTTATCCGTCAGTGGACACTTAGGTGTTTCTGTATCGTGACTACTGTGAATAATGCTGGTGGTGAATATGGGGTGCAGATATCTCTCTAAGATCCTAATTTCAATTGTTTTGGGTATATGCCTGGAAGTGGGATTGCTGGGTCATGTGACAGTTCAATTTTTAATTTAGGGGGAACTTCCATCCTGTTTTCTATAGTGACTGCACCAGTTTACATTCCTACCAACAGGGCACAGGGGCTCCCTTTTCTCCACATTGTCTTGATCACATCTTCCTGGGAGAGACTCCAGAGAAAGGAGGGGTGCTGTATAAGCTGAGGAGATGCTGAGAGTGTGGGTCTTTTACTCCAGCTTTCTGTCTGGAGCTCCAGGAGGAGGCTGTCTTGCAGACTGCTCCCTTGTGAACCTGGGGACACCCCCATCGAAGTAAGCTAGGAAGCACAGAGTGGGCTGGGATTCATTAGCCTGAGTTGCTTTTGCTTCTGGAGGGGCATGAATGGAACCTAGAATTTCCTTCTTGTTCCTGGTGTTTGGGGTGGGGTGGGAGACACAGAAGGTAGCTGCGTTTCGGGCCCTCGGGTCAGCTAAGGTCTCCCTGAGGTGAGGGGAAGGTGGAACTTGAGCAGAGACCGGGATGGACCACTTAGGCCAAGAGCTGAAGGAGGGTGTGCTGGAGACCCGAGCCCTCCACCACCTGGGGGGCGGGGGGCAGGTCAGCGAGGGGGGAACGCCCGACCAGGTGTTATTAATGATTCATTTTGACCTGATAAAGGAAGATGGGCGTATAGTGCACGTGATCACATTTTCCTTAACAACAAAACCTGGAAGGTTGCGCTTCAGGACTTGATGGTGGTCGCATTGGTTGTTAGAGTTAGAATCTTGACTTTCTCTCTTCTGCTTCTCTCATTTTGAAACATATTTTGTTAAGAGAAAGGGTAAATTTTATACAAAGAAAAAAATAAAGCTATCTCTAGAAATTAAAAAAAAAAAAAAAAAGGGAATCTTGCTGGACACGTTACCCTGCAACTTTTCTTTCAATATTCCGAAGCCATCCCTGTATGTCTGTAGACATAAATCTCTCTTTTTGAAATTTTTCCTGAACACACATATATAATTTTACACAAACTGAATCATATTTTTTCTCGATTCAATCTCCTTTTTCCTTTACCTTCTACCCTTTCCCCTCCCCGCTACCACCCCCACTGTCTACTTCCCCAGGTAGTGTCAGCAACCTGATGTGTGTGGTTTTGTACTTTTTTCTGTATAAACATACAAATACGTATAAATATGTAGACATGTGCACATGTAAATGCATTTGCAGGTGTTCCATTTCTGCATTGTCTTTTGTACTCACCTCTACCTCCTGGAAAACCCTGCCAGCCAACTGGCATAACTCCAATGCATTTTTTAAATGGTTCCACAATATTCTATGGTGTTGCCATATTATAAGTCGTTCATCCACCTGTGAGATTTCTGAGCATTTCTTTTTTCTTGATTCTTGGAGGTGGTGGCTATTTGGCTACTGTCATTTAAAGGCTTATAATAATAATTTTTTTCTCCATTTTTTAATTGAAGCATAGTTGATTTACAATGTTGTATTAGTTTCTGGTGTACAGTACAGCACAGTGATTCAGTTATATGCACGCATATATATATGCATATTCTTTTTCACATTCTTTTTCATTACAGGTTACTACAAGCCATTGAACAGAGTTCCCTGTGCTATACAGCAGGAGTGTTTGTCTATTCTGTACGTAGTAGTTGTATCTATGCTACTATGAAAGCTTATTATAGTTTCTATATTTCAAGTAAGTTTAGCAGTTAAGTTTTATTACTCTGATAACATTAACACACCTAGATTTTTATCCACTTACTTCTAATGACGTTCAAATGTGTTACTCTATTTTAAGGCCAAGACAATAGTCCTTGGTGAATGTAGGTGCTATGGAGTAAGATGATAGGACAATGAATGAATAAATGTTTGAGAATCTCTATTACGTAAGATACAGATTTCGAGCTCATTAGTGGGTTGCCACAAAACTCTTTAATAGAACGTGTGCAAGGGATTTCTGTGGAGGGGTTAAAGCCGGGCCCAAATCAAGGTGGTGACTTTTATTTGAATTAACCAGCTGTTGAAAAATGGGCTGGATCTTCAGAAGGCCATAAGGTTTTTACAGTTTTATTGGAATTTTCATTGCAATTATTGCATATGGTATCTTGCATTCAGGCGTAGGTCACACTGATTTTCAGAGGTTAGTAAGATAATGTTAGCTTCTTATTGTCGACTCTCCTTGACCTTTCTAGCATTATCTTATGCCCAGAAGATTTGTTACAGAGTCCCAATATTTACCCAAGGTAATGCTTCTTTATATATCTAAGTCCAAAGTTTCAAAAAGTTATAGACATCTAAACCCTCATTTAATTTTTGTTGTTGTTGCCTTTTTTGGGTTGTGAATCTCGCTCACAGTGGGTGAAGATGATAATTTTTATTTTCGTCTGCCAAGAGTTTTAAATCATGCCGACTAAATGAGGTAAAAGCCAACATTGCTTAGCTGAGTTACCTCTGATGACAGTGTGTAAATCACTTCCTATCATTTTACCTGCAGGAAGGGGAGGTTGTTATTCTGTTACACTTGCTTTAAATGTCTAACTGTGGCTTCTATTACCAACAGAAATTTGGAAACATATTGGCCCACTGCCATAAACTTTTGACTAATAAAAAACAAACACATAGTACAAGTTTTTCTCTGAAGCTTAAATTTAAAACCAGGTGTGAGGGCAAACAGGTTTGCTAATGCTGAACATGTCTTTGGTCACGTGGACACCATGTAGTGTATGATGAATAAGGTTGATTTTTAAAAAAAATTTTTACTTTCTTCTTTGTAGGAAATAGAACCAGAATTACCTGAAAATCTGCCCAGTGTTCTCGTTACTGTCTCAGTCATTTGACTGTGGATGGAAGTCAGGGCATCCTTAATACACAGTCCAGAGACTTAATAAGTAAAAGGGAAATTGAAGGGCAGATAAATCTAACTTAGAGAGTGGCAGAATCCCTTCTGTAATAACAGCGCTTAATCACCACTTCTGTCTTCTGGATGTTTTTGCACTGTTGCGTCTCATCGCCAAGGATGGCAGAGAAGGTGGGATGCAGGCAGCTGTGGTGAGAGATCTGGGGTGAGAGAGCTCTCTCCACCACCCACACATCCTTCCCAGTGTGGGCTGAGTTCCGGCCAGCCAGCCATTCTTAACCTCCAGGCTGACTCACTCAGGGCTTGTAACCCAGTCATAACCCCTGACTCTGCATTGTGTCCCACAGGCTGGGCTGGGCCCCTGCTTAGCAGGACTGGACCAGGCACCACCGTCCTCTTGGGGTCTTCAGGTGTTAGAATTAGCAGAGACCTTGGCACCATCCCCTCACCCTCCTTGCTTTGCTGATGATGGGACTGAGGCCCAAAGAAGTTGAGTGTGTTGTGGTTAAGTCCTAAGGGGGTCCACATTCCCTACCCTCCCGATCTGTGGGGCTCTCTGTCTTCACTGTCAGGCACCTGTCTTTTTAGGGAAGATGGCTGTGCGTCAGGATGCTGAGGGTACGGGGCTGCTGTTGAATGGGATGACAAGATTTCCGCTGGGGCATGAGGCACTGGCCTGGGGCGCTGCTGAGAGCATGAGGGTGGGGGCTGCAAGCCAAAAGCAGTCCATTTTCCTATATCACTGTTTCTTCGATGGCATCCCTACCTCCAAATCTGTCCTCATTGTCAGCCTTCTCCACCTGAAACCCTGTGCATTTCAAGTCTGTGCATTTCAAGAACGCTGGTATCTCTGACTACATTCAGCCTTGAGCTTCTTGGCTGAGAGATGTTCCCTAGAGACAAAACATTAGTGTTGATATTTTTGGATCATTAAGATGTCCAGCTGCGTCAGCTGCTCAACTTCTTTTAGCCTCTCTTGTCCTGCAAGATCTTCATTACCCGAGTGAAGGAAAACTGGCTTCTAATTCTGGATAATGTCAGATTGTCACAACTCCATCAGGATTTAGGTAGAATTAAATTTCTTTGTATTTTTAATTTAATTTATTTTAATTTTGTTTTTTAAATTGAGGTTTTTTATTGGCTTTTTTAAAAAAATGGAGGTACTAGTGATTAAGCCAGGACCTTGCGCATGCTAAGCATGTGCTCTACAACTGAGCTGTACCCCTACCCTCTAAATTTCTTTTTAAATAGTTTAAATTCTGAATGGGCCTAAATGACTTCCTCAAGCTTTTTCTTTACTTCAAAAAAAAAAAAAAAAAAAATCAGAAAGCGAGCAACCTTTTTTACCTTCTTTTCCTGGAGCTTCCTGAAGAAAATTGGCAGAGCGGCCCACCAGGTACAGGTAGTGAGTGAAATAATGGATCTTTTGGAAATATACAGCCCTTATCGTGAGACTCAATAGCGATGTTTTAAATGGAAGGTGTAAGCAAATCTTAGCTGGAGGCAGCATCTGAACTCCCTTTTCACCAGTGTTACTCACTGATGGCTTCTCATCAAAGAGAATTGTAATTCAAATTACTTTCAAGATTTCCCTATTGGATTCCATGAGATGCCACAGGTTTTTCTGTAAAAGGAAATACTAGCCGTAGATTTTTTTTTGCCCTTTAAATTGTATTTGAAAATTAGATATAAGAAGACTGTTGAACACATATGACATTCCATCCATCACTGACATGGAGACAGGCTTTTATCGACTGTCTCTCAAGTTGACACGAGAGCTCTTTGCAGATCACTGATCTGTGCTGCATATTCGGCCTCTCAATTTCAATACATATCAGTCCTGTTACTTCATGCGTTAAGGGTACGAACCAACATCGTTACTCAGACTCACTTCCCAAGATCTATTACTGACAGGGGAAGTTGAAACAGAAAAGGGAAAAACTGTGGTACTCAAACTGTGTCTACTGTAAGTGAGCCGAAACAGGACTACTTTACAGAAAATATTAATAACCACAGTCTTTGTTTTCTATAAAAATTACTCAAGATAAGCTACACATTTTAAAACAGCCTAATTCAGGATTACCCAAAAACTGTAACATCAGCAGTTCACATCTCTGCCTTTGCAATGGTGTAAATAGGATTTTTAAATCCTGCAAGCAACAGGAGTTTTCAAATTACAGCACTGCAGTGAAAACAGAATATGCAAACCTGGAGTACTGCACAGGTGCTGGGATCCTGGGAGTCAGAATAACAAAATGAAGTTCAAATCCGGACTCCTGCTACTCACTCTTACTTTGAGCATTATTTACTCTCACTAAGCTTTTTTTTCTCATTTATAGAATGAAAAAATCTGCCGCGGATATACAGAAGGGTTGTTTTGAGAGTAAATGTGAAGTGTTTAGGGCAATGTCTCGTGTGGGATAATAGTCAGAGCAGATCAGCTATTTTTATTAGTTATTATTCATGCTGCCTCTTACATCAAGATTGGCTAGAAAAACATCATTCTTCCTTCTAGCAGCATATTTAAAAATTAAAAAAATATTTCCCAATTTATTTTTGGTTCTTTTACAAAGTTTACAAATTGCAGTTAAATTTGGGATCATTGCTGGTAGCAACTCAAGCTAGTATTTTATCTCAACTCCTGTTAGGATTTAAGAGTGTTTCTTGGTCAAATGATCTCGGGAAGTGGTGCCATAGCCTACCATTTATCTATACTAAAATGAAAAAATTACTAAGTGCAGTAAGAAGATTGGACAGTGGCTTTTCTGAGCCATTATATACCATATTTGATTGAAACAGCCTCATGTAGTTGGGCATTCAAGTTGTTTCTCACATTTTGCTATTGTAAATAGTGCAGAACCTGCATCATTGGTAGACAACAAAATTTAAAAATAATATTGGTTGAAAACCCTTTCATATAGATGACTATAAAATAGACCCCAAAACTTAGAGACATAGAAAGTGTGACGCATACATGACTAGTGGGAACATAAAAGGGTTCAGCCACTATGGAAAGCAGTGTGGTGATTCCTCAGTAAGTTAAACACAGAATCACCACACGATCCAGCAATTTCACTCCGAGGGATATGCTCCCCCAGATTGGAAACAGATGTTCAGACAAAAACTTGTACATCAATGTTCATAGCAGCACTATTCACTGTCGCCAAAAGGTAGAAACAACCCAAATGTCCATAAGGGGATCAGTGGATAAACAAATGTGGTATATCCATACAATGGAGTATTATTTAGCCATAAAAAGGAATGAAGTACTGATGTATGCTACAACAGTGATGCACCTTGAAAACATGCTACGTAGGGGATGCCGGACACAAATGTTCACATACTGTATGATTCCATTTATAAGAAATATCCAAAATAGGTAAATCTATAGAGACAAAAAGCAGGTTAATGGTTGTCCAGGGCTAAGGGGAAGCAAAGAAGGTGTGACTGTTTAATGAGTAGGGGGGTTCCTTTTGAGGTGATGAAAATGCTTGCTTTTGGCCAAATTATTTCCTCCTAAACTATGAGGAACCCCTTTTTAAGGGATGGTGTTGGGCATTTTTGCTCTGTCCTCCTGGACTGGACTTGATGGAAAGGCATTTTGATCAAGATAAAAAATTTGTAGCTTAGCTAAGGGGTTGTCATCTAATAATCATCTCTCTTTTTTTTTCTTGTAACATTTTTCATTTTTTTTTTTGAAGGAAGGCAATTAGGTTTATTTATTTATTAATTGTTTTTTAAAATGGAGGTACTGGGGATTGAGTCCAGAACCTTGTGCATGCTAAGCACACACTCTACCACTGACCTATATCCTCCCTGTGCCATCTCTTGTTCATAGTCTTCTTTTCATCTTTTTCTTTTTCTTTCTCTTTCCATTTTTTTCTTTTTCCCATCCTTCTTTGCATCTTCCTCTTAACTGCTGCCTATATTTCAGGCTTTCCAGGAAGACTGAAGCACATTCACTTGGTGACAGAGGTGGAGGTCTTGCTTTTTTGCTAGATTTGAGACAATCAAGTCCTTAAAAACATTCACTAGACATATTGGGCTCTGCTAAAAAATTTGCCATGCTTGGATTCATGTCAATATGTGTATTGTGAACATAACTTTCTTCTTAAAACAACAGCAGGGAATTGCCTCTATTTTATCATCTATTTTTGGCTAATTCTTTTGACAAATTACTGTCAAATAGCTTTAAAAGAGACATGTTTATCACTTTTTAAATTTTTGTCCTCAAGAGTGATTTTTTTTTTTAAAGCCAACATGATTGATATTTAATGTGAAAAAGTATGAGAACTAAGGACATTGGACTGGAATTTAAGAAATATGTTATTATTTACCGACAAAGCAATGGCTTTTTCCCCTTCAATTGAAGTAAAGTCCACAAGCCATACAATCAACCATTTGAAAATACACAATTCAGTGGCATTTAGTACATTCACAATGTCATGCGAACACTACGTCTCTCTAGTTTTAAAACTTTTTTTATCACTCCAGAGAACAGCCTGTACATTAAGTAACACTCCCCATTTCTCTCTCCCTCAGTCTCCTGGGAACCACTTATCTGCCTTTATGGATTTACCTATTTTGGATATTTCATATAAAAGAATCATGTTATGTGTAACCTTTTGTGCCTGGCTTCTTTCCTGGAGCATAATGTTTTCAAGGTGCATCAATGTTGCAGCATATATCAGTACTTCATTCTTTTTTTCTGGCTGAATAATATTTCATTGTGTGGACGTACCACAATTTGTTTATCCATTGATATCTATGGACATCTGGGTTGTTTCCACTTTTTGACTATTGTGAATAGAGCTGCTTTGAACATTGGTGAACACATCTTTGTTTGAACATTTGTTTTCAGTTCTTTTGGGAATTCCACCTAGGGGTGGAATTGCAAAATTATATGGTAATCTTGTGTTTAACTTTTGGAGGAGTCACCAAATTGTTCTCCACAGTGGCTGCAGCATTTAAAAATTCCCATAAAAATGTATGAATGAGGGTTCTTATTTCTCTATGTCTTTGCCAATGCTGATTATTTTTCTTTCTTTTCCCCCATTATAGCCATCCTAGTAGATGTGAAGTAGTATCTCACTGTGGTTTGATTTTTACATTCTTAATAACTGATGATGTTGAAACTCTTTTCCCATTCTTGTTGGCCATTTGTATATCTTATTTGGAGAAACGTCTATTCAAATTCTTTGTCCAGTTGTTAATTGGGTTATTTGTTTTTGCTGTTGAGTTGTAATAGCTGTATATATTCTAGATACTAAGTCTTTATCAGATATATACTTTGCAAATATTTTGTCCTATTCTGTGGTTGTCTTTTTTCTTTCTTGATAACATCCTCTGATGCACAAAATATTCTAATGTTTGTAAAATTCAACTTATCTATTTTTTCCTTTTGTTGCTCATGCTTTTGGTGTCAAATTTAGGGTCCCATTACCAAATCCAAGGCCATAAAGATTTGCCCCTTTGTTTTCCTCCAGTAGTTTTTATTTTTAAATCTTATGTTTATTTAAGTCATTGATCAATTTTGAGTTCATTTTTTTTATTATGGAGTGAGGTAAGACTCCTACTTTTTTCTTTTGCGTGTGTTTATACACTTTTCCCAGAACCATTTGTTGAAGAGACTGTTCTTTTCCCATTGATTGAGCTTCGCACCCTTGTCAATAGCTATTGGTTATAATTTTTGGATTTATTTCTGGACTATCAATGCAATGCCACTGGTCTATAAGTCTGGCTTTGTGCTAGTACTACACTGTTTTGATTACTGCAGCTTTGTAGTTAATTTTGAAATCAGGAAGTGTGAGTCTTCCCACTCTTTTTTTCTTTTTCAATATTGTTTTGGCTACTCAGGGCCACTTGGAATACCATATAGATTTGAAAATAACATTTCTATTTCTCAAAAAAAAAAGCCATTAGAATTTTAATAGGAACTGAATTTAATCTGTAGAATGCTTGGGGTGTATTGCTGTTTTAGCAATATGTATAAATCTTCCTATCCAAGAATACTGGCTATTTTTTTCATTTTATAGGTCTTATTTAACCTTCTTCCATAACATTTTATAGTTTCAGATTTTGAGTCTTTCAGCTTTGTGATTAACTTTATTACTAGGCTTTTTTTTTTTTTTTTTTTGGATACTATTATAAATAGAATTATTTTCTTAATTTCCTTTGTGGATTGTTCATTGCTAATGTATAAAATCACAGCTGATTTTTGTGTGTTGGTCTTCCACTTAACTTTGCTGAATTTGTTTATTAGCTTTTGCAACTGTTTGGTGTATTCATTGGGATTTTCTGTATATAGAATCATGTCATCTGCAAATAAATATAGTTTTAATTTTTTCCTTTCCAATTTGGATGGCTTTTATTATTAGTTTTTCTTGCCAAATTACTCTGGCTAGGACTTCCAGTCCAGTATTGAATAACAGTCTTGAAAATATGAATAAGACAAAGATGCCCATTTTCACTACTGCTATTCAACATTCTACTGAAAGTAATGGATTTTGTAGAACATTTTTCATTTATTCCAATTCACAAACTAAAGTCAGTGGTTTAATAATGTCCCACTTTCCTGAGGTTGTTTTTGGCAAATTTGCTATCTAGAACTTAAAAATACTGAAATAGTCCTATTAGGAGGAAGATGGTGACTACCATCTGTCTTACCTGACTAGATCTGCTTTCTGTTAAAAGCCCATTGACCAAGAATCACGTCTAAAATTAGGGCTAATGATTTAGTAAGCTTGGTGTTTTCCTTAGTGACTTGTGGTTCTTTCTAGTTTATAACACATAATGAATTAAAAGTAGTGGAGAGAGTAGGGAACTGTCAACAGCTGACACTTGGGGAAATGACAGTTGACAACAAGAGAACAGAAGAAACGCAGAGAGAGAGGGAATTCAGTTAAATGCTAAATGCTAACCACTTCAGTGACCCCACTGTGTCATCAGTGAGTTAGCAGTGAGAGACCGTATAATTTTTAGAATAACCCATTCAGTTCATTTAACAAAAAGTTTTATAAACATGAAATTAAAATGTCTTCTGAAGGGAAAGTTTCAATTTCATGGATTTTGTATTTACATTGCATATCTCCTTGTCAATGCCAGGGAAATGAGTCATTATATGAAATAATAGGACAATTTTTATATATTTTTTTTATTGAAGTATAGTTGATTCACAATATTATATTAGTTTCAGGTGTACAACATAGTGATTCAATATTTTAAAGATTATATTCCATTTAAAGTTATTATAGAATATTGGCTATGTTCCTTGTGCTGTACAGTGTATCCTTGTAGCCTATTTATTTTATACATAGTAGTTTGTACCTCTTAAAAGCTTACCCCTCTCATGCCCCTTCCCCCTCCCCTCTCCCCACTGGTAACCACTAGTTTGTTCTCTGTATCTGTGAGTCTGTTTCTGTTTTGTTATATCCATTCATTTGTTTCATTTTTTTTTTTTAGATTCTACACGTAAGTGATAACATGCCATTTGTCTTTCTCTTTCTGACTTATTTCACTAAGCAAATACCCTCCAGGTCCATCCATATTGTTGCAAATGGCAAAATTTCACTCTTAGAGCAGTCTTTTCCAAGTGAGTTCTCTGACATATTTCTGGTGAAGGGGATATGGAAAGGATGTGAACCATCACGGTAACTCACCCCCGTGAAAATAAATTGATAGTTTTATTTTTTGAGACCCTTCATGGGGGTATTTGAGTATAGCTCTGCCAGTAAGTATTAAGCCAATGAACGGATGGTCATTTCCTAAACAACTAGATCTATGGGGACCACGTAATTTATTGTTCAAACCAGGACCCTTTCAAGAAAAGGATGCACTATTAATTATACCAGGACAAAAGGTATAAACCGGTACTGTCTTGGGCAGACTGAGATGACTGGTCATTCTAATTAAAACCATTAGGACCACTTGTGTTTTTATTCTTAATGTTCTTGTTAATTTACCATGGGCAAAATTAGTCACAAGAGAAATTTTTATTCGTCAAAGCTACAAGCCAGATTTTCAATGGAGAGGAAAATGAGCTAAGGGCCCATTGTTATGGTGGTTGCTCTTCTAGACTGGCCTATTCTGGTGATGTGAGGCTAGACTGAAGTCAACCCATATTGGTTTGATACTGAGTGTGGCCAAGACAGACCTGTCTGGTGGGTCTGGGTCCAGGCAAAGGCTGGGGTGAAGGGGACCTCACTTCAGCCAGGATCTTTTGGGCCGTTCTTGTGCCCCTCTCAGACTTCATATCAAAACAAGGCAGCCTGGGACCACCTCGGTTGCACCAGGGCTCACACAATAGGGAGGAGTCCTAAAGTTTGGCTATAACTGGACTCATTCCAGGGATTAGCAGGAACTGAGCAAGAAAACCCTTCTCATTAGGAATAGTTAGTTTCACTCCCTGCCATTTCCTTGATAAGTAAATTTCACAGCCAAGCAATCACCACATAATAAAAGCTATTACACGAACATACTCAATCATGTGGATGTCATCTACGATTCCAAGGGCTAAAGGTAGAGATGATTGAAAACCAGAAATGATGCAGTTTAGGTAAACATGGTGAAAGTCATCTGTTGACTTCAGCAAGACCTTACGTTTAATAATCCTTCTCCAGTAAGTGAGCGTGAGTTTGTCCACCCCTACGATGAAGACTTACAGGGAAAAGGCTGTTGGAAAATGGTAAAAGTAATGCAGGCCATCTGTGAGCATTTATTACGTAGTAGGCACAAGTCGTTTGCCTAAAGCAACGTGGTTAGTAGCAGAGAGGAGCAGAGCTGGAATTAAAATCCCATGTTCGAAACTGACATAACATTGTAAACTGACTATAACTCAATAAAAAAAAAAACTCATAGTACCCTGAACTGAAAAAGAATATAAGTATGTATATGTATGACTGAACTATCATGCTGTACACCAGAAATTGACACAACATTGTAAACTGACTATACTTCAATAAAAAAAATTTAAAAAATAGCAAATAAAGTACGATCCAAAAAAAAAAAAAAATCCCATGTTCTTTTCACTCTGCTGTACTGACCCCCAATTGTAGACAATGGAAAAGCGTTAAGATACAGATCAGGAACCTGGGTCCTAGTCATAGCTATGTCTTTAATAAGGGTAAGTCAGATGATTTTTCTGACTCATAGTTTCCTCGTTTGTTAAAGGAAGTTAATACAGGACCCATCTGAATTCCAGGGTGGTGGTGAACATCAAATGTGATGTGCTTTGAAAATACTTCTCATAGTATAAAGCACTGTGAAAGCAGTTATTCAGATTCTGTCTTAATCACACTTGTAGAGTGACCTTTATGAAAAATTCTTTTAGTTTTTTCTGGATCTTCTTCTCTGTACTTAGAGATGCAAAAGATAGGGAGAGAAAGGTCACCCCCACCACCTCCCACATTCATCCCAGGAATTTCTTGTAAATACTTTTCAAAATGATTTCTATGGAGGTGCCTTTGCTGGCTATTTTAGGAGTTGTTTGCAGGTAACAATTTCTACATAGATAAGCATAATTCTGAGTTATCTCCTACATCTTCAGTCCTTACTAAGAATTCCTGAGATTTTAAATGTTAAGAGATGCTGATAAGACAACTTAAGTTTTAAGTAATAGAAGTCTTCAACTCAAATTGATTCAAACATAAGGAAACACAAGGGAGTTTTCCATCTTACTTAATAAAAATTTCACAGGTAAGGCAGCTCCTGCTGTGGTATCTCAAAGCCTTAGATCTGCTTTCTGGAAATTTTATTTACTTTGACCTTCACCACGTGTTGATATCATGGCTGTGATTCCAGGTCTTAAAGCATATAGGGCATCCTCCAAAGGATAAAATGAAAACTTTCCCCCAAAGTTCTCTGGCCAGGATTGTACTGAATGCCACCTCTAAGCTAATTACCAGCAAGAGGAATGGGGTCACCATGGCTCATCATTTGAAGTGGGATGGATCTGAGGGAGTCAACCACCAGTACTACTGTAATAAGAGATTGGAAGGACTGAACCATTTGACAATAAGTAACTTTCAGGCAAACTCTTCAGAGTAGACTTTTTTTTAAACTGAAGTATAGTCAGTTACAATGTGTCAATTTCTGGTGTACAGCATAATGTTCCTGTCATACATATACATGCATATATTCCTTTTCATATTCTTTTTTCATTATGGGTTACTACAAGATATTGAATATAGCTCCCTGTGCTATACAGTAGGAACTTGTTTATCTATTTTATATATAATAGTTAGTATCTGCAAATCTCGAACTCCCAGTTTATCCCTTCCCACCCCCTTCCCCCCTGGTAACCATAAGTTTGTTTCCTATGTCTGTCAGTCTGTTTCTGTTTTGCAGATAAGCTCATTAGTGCCTTCTTTTTTCTTTTTTTAGATTCCACATGAGTGATGTCGTTCAGTATTTTCCTTTCTCTTTCTGGATCACTTCACTTAGAATGACGATAAGGCTGTTTCATTGATGGGGTGACAAAGCTTCTGCCATTTTGCACACATTATCACCCACACAGATCACAGCCAGTGTGAAGAAACAGATAGCATTGTACTTGTTCTGTTGCCACATTAACAGATTTCATGATTTCTTTGTGACTTCTCTGGGGAGGTATGTGAAGGATGGAGTGTACCTGTCTCTTTTTCCCAACTGGAATATCCACCACAATGCAAGTATATTCATTCCAGTAATTTTGCACACAAATTTCAAGGTAGGCCTTTTGGGAAATTCTCTCTTAGCTTCCAGAAATGTATGTGAGACTCTAATATGTTTCCAAGCATGAGTATTAACAGTATTTTGTTAATGTTGGCATCCTGGAAACTCAGAGAACGTTGATGATCACCAGGGAAGCCTCTGGAATGGCATTTTGTAGGCTCCTCTTCCTCTTCATTGATGCATTTGTTCAAAGTGGTACATCACAGCTGTGAAGAGTGGGGTGCTCTGGAGTTGGTCTACTTGGATTCAAGGCTTGGTGTTCCATTACTTACCAGCTGTGTGACCTTGAGCAAATTAATTAGCTCGATATCTCAGTTTCCTCTTTGGAAAAATAAGCAGAATAATAACACCTACCTCACAGGGCTGTGCAGCTTCAATTAGATAATGTACAAAAGGCACTCGGCCTAGCATCTAGCCAGGAGATATTAATTGATCTTTGTAATTAATCTTTCCAATCCATGTTTGTTACTACTATAATGACTGTATTACTGCTGCCACCGCCACAACTATTACTGTGTATCAATGGCTGTATTGTCCCGAACAACAGGAAAAGGGTGAAACTGGTGTATTCTCATACTGTGATTTGGTGGGGCAGAGGCTGGAGAGAGAAAAGTGCGAGTTAGCTCAGTATCACGATCAAACGTCTTATTTCTTTGAGGAAATAAGAAGAAACTGAAGTGGAGACAAGGAATGGGAGACTTCCTTTCCTCTGGATGGGATGAAATACAGGAGTGATAGATTTTAAACCATGCACCCTGTCTCTGTTTTTCAGTTAGCTGAGCCTGCAGTTCCAACTGAAAACATTTGAGATGAAAGAAAATTAATCTTTTTGGAATGGCAGGGGACAGCTGATGTATTCCAAGAGGAGACTGGTTATCCCTTACGATGATGACTTTTGCGTGAAGAAATAAGCCTCAAGGTCTTGGCAAGGGAGAAATGGTAACTCTGAAGTCTGGCATCTCTCTCCTGAGTGATTTGTTGACTCGGTTTTAGCTGAGTGTTTTTTGTATTAGCCTGTAGTCAATCCAGCTGGAATACTATGACCTAGTGCCGAAAAGCCAACTAACTAGTTGGAGACATTCCTATCCGTTCCTTGACAAAGGAGACAATTCTCACCTGATGAAAAGAAATAATTAGCAAGACATTATGTATGTTTTGGTGGAATGGAACGTGCTCTTCTTGGTGAAAGCTTGTTGGAATAAGACATTAAATTCCTGTTTATTTTGTGTCTTCATCTACCAGTCCACAATGGCAGCTGTTTATCGTGTTCATAATCAGAGCCACCCTCGTTTGAGGAACCGCTTCTTTTATTCAATCCCCTGAAGGAAATATTTGAGAACCCTAAGCTTCTGATATCAACTGAGATAATCTGCTGATGAATTCCTGATCTGGACAACTCGCCCAAACTCTCCTGTAACTTGTTCCCCTGAATGAGTGGCATCTGTTTAATATATCGTGCGATGCTTACCCTCTGCGTTTTTTTCCTTTTCTGACTTCTGTCCCTTTTCTTACATTTGAGTGAACATTCGATGTTATGGCAGGAACAACTCATTATGCTTATGATGAAGCACAAAAACTGTCTAGAAAAATATCTACTGACCATTTACCCATGAACCATGACTAATACTTATCTAAATGGAATGAAGGGTAATGACTCCAGAAATTCATAGGAAAAAAGGGAAGGGCTCAGTGTTTCATAGCAGTAACAGTTGAATAGCTATTTCCTCTTTTTTTTACAGAATTTTTTACCCTTTAGTCTCAAATTGCTTAGCAAAAACTCTCTTACATACCCTAGAATAATTCCTTTTGAAAAGCCTTATAATACTGTCCTCAGTAATATTTAATATCATATTCTCTATAATATTAGAGAAGTAAAAAAACGCTTTGTGCTGTACACCAGAAATTGACATGTAGCTGACTATACTTTAATTTAAAAAAGCACCCTTGAAGGTGACCAAATTCATCAAAAGAGATCATTTTTAAATTCTCCTAGCGCAAGTCTGTGACGTCACTAGCTGCTCACCCCGACTCCCCGCTCACCACGTTGGGAGCAGCAGCTGTGTTATATGCTTTTGTGAAAATATTTTCTGGAATTTAAACCTCAGGGTTTCTTGCCCTTGATTTTAGTTTTTTAATATAGTCAGAGAAGGCAGAGATCTTCCATAGAGGCTGAACTTCTTTTATGCTTTGGAATTAAAAAAGGTAAAAGTGGTAGATATTCCTTTCATTGACTGCAGTCATTTCTTGAACTTAATATTTCACTTCGGGGGAAAATTAATTCCTCAGAGAGCACATTTTGGCTTCAAGGTGCAAGGCAGTGAAGCACCTGGTGTAACATCCTGACACGGGCACCTGGATGCTCTGCTTTCCCCCAACACCTCTGTGGACAAATGAAGAGAATCGTCCAGCTGAAAATCCCACCTTCTATATTTATAGACCCAGGAAGCGTCAAGCCGTGACCTGCCTTTCCTTCATTTTCTGTGGAAAACTAACCTATCAAACCACATCAAGTCAAATCAAACGTACTTTTAATCTTAGACATTATTTCTGGGTTATCTTTTCACTTCTCTGCACATACGATGGCTCAGCAGGTTAGAAACTGTGACCTTAGCTTGGTTCAGAAATAACCCTCTGAATTCATTATCCTGCTCCTGTTTAACAAGCAGGATTTGAGGAAAAATCTCATTTGATGTATTTTTATTCTCTGTTTGAATTCTATTAAGCACCAAACAAAAATAAAAATAAATCGTAGTTAAGACGAACAGAAAATCTTAAGTCTATTGGACACATCCAAATCCTTATATTCACAGAACTCTTTCTTCCTAATTTCATGGTCTCAGAGAACTGCATGATCTCTAGATATTCACAGAGACAGGCATGAGCTCCAGGATCACCTGACTTCAAATCCCAAACCTGACAGCTACTTACACTGTCATGTTAAATGTAGTTCCGTTTCTGTACCTTACTCACCGATTTGACATTTATCAAATCCTCACACAAAAGTGTAGGTTGGAGAAATGACAAGATCATATTATTTAATAGACTCTTAAAGTCAACAAATAATAATGAAGTTTAACCTTAGATATCTTTTTGTTTGTTGGGGGTTCAAATGAGTGTTGGCTAATATGCAGATATATTGCTTAGGATGGGCTTCCATTTCAGGACAGGGATTAATTGTCTGAAGTCATGTGGGGCTTGAAATAGTGTATGAAAGGGAATTGTGTCGAAGCTCAATTTTTCATAGAAATGACAAGATACCCTGTCTAATCAGCTATAAATGATGTATCTAAGGAGAAATATTACAGCCTGAAAAACACATGCATTAGACCCTGTAGCCCTATAGTTAATCATACAAGGCTGCGTTTAGAGTTATATAGTATAATGCATTGTTCAAAATTCTCATTTTCACCAGCCCTGCCTTATTTTACTGTAGCATGCGTCGAGTGAGTAAATAGATACACCGGGGTCGTGGAGCCGAGAAGGGATTTCTGGAGGAAAATTTCTCAGGCAGCTTTGATTATTCAAGCCGTTGGCTTTCATCTGATGTCATACCAAGCCTATCTGTTATCTCCATAGACTTGTTTAACTTTTGATCTCTCCTTAGGTAGCTGTTTCTTCCAAAAATCAAAACTCCCCTTCTACTTAAACGATGGCTGACTTGAAGGTACGTAGCCTTGAGCGCGAGCCTGCGTCTCCAAAGCAAGGCTTTCTGTCCAACTCAAAGGCCAGTGTTGTTTTCTGCAAAAGCACAGCTGTCAGCGGAGCTGGGTTTTTCTGCTGTTGTTTATGATTAGAGACATATATGACTTAAGTGATGGAATTGGCTTTAAACAATCATAACAATAGATGCATCTATCCACAAGGTGGGCATTAGATTGGCTCAAATAATAGAACATTTTCGGAATTCCCTTGGGAGGGTTTATTGCCCACACAAGGGAATGAGTCATTGTATTATATTGAGGGTTTGGTCCCTGGTTCTCTCATTTTCTTTCTCTGTGTCATCACCTGACTTTCATCCGGTCTTACCCTGCTTTCTTGGTCACTGTAGTTCACTGTTCATGAGTCTGTGAGCAAGCCAACCCTCTCTCTGGACCCCTCTAGAATCTGCAATCAAAAACTTCCTGGATCTCATGAATATAGAAAACAAACTATGGTTACCAAAGGGGAAAGGGCGGCGGGGGGATAACTTAAGGGTTGGGGACACACGTTACTATATATAAAATAACAAGGACCTACTGTATAGCACAGGGAACTATATTCAGTTTCTTGTAATAAGAGATAGTGGAAAAGAATCTGAAAAGAAAATATATAAATGTATATGTTTAACTGAATCACTTTGCTGTACACCTGAAACTAACATTTTAAATCAACTACACTTCAATAAAATTTTTTTAGAAAACTTCCTAGTAGTAGGGATAGATTGGGAGTTTGAGGTTTGCAGATACTAACTACTGTGTATAAAACAGGTAAACAATGTTTCCATTGTATAGCATGGGGAACTATATTCAATATCTTGTAGTAAACTATAATGAAAAAGAATATGAAAACAAATATATGTATGTCTATGTATGACTGAAACATTATGCTGTACACCAGAAATTGATGCAACATTGTAAACTGACTATACTTCCATTAAAATAACTTCCTGAGAACTAAATCAATCTTTTTCTACAACAACTCAGCCCAAATCAAAGATCCAAGAGAATGATTTCTCTCCATTCATCAAATTATCTTCTGAACTCAGTTTGTCTAAATGTCTTCGATTTCCCATATCACAGGTTTCTTTCCAGCATGTCCATCACCCACCCAGAAAGGTGATGTAGTCTCCTACCTCTGTTGTACATCTCCTCTTGTCTTCTTTAGGAAAATGGTAGCGTTTCTAACTCTCAGTTATTATTACCTGATTAACAGTCAAACTGAGAGTACTTATACTTTATACAGGATTGCTTCTCTGTGTATTGAACTTTTTCATTGATATCCTTAAATTTTTATCTAGCAGTTACCATTAATGTGTGGTGGCCTTAAATAAAATTAATAACTAACGTCCTTGGAATGATCCCTCCCCATCCCAAGTCCTTTCTATACAAAATTAATGAGATGTTTTTTTAAACTGGAAGTATTTGAACGGCTTTCACATAGTTAAACTTCATAGGGAACTTCTGCTTATCTAAGACTTTTAAAGATTGTCCTGGAGTGTTATTTCCATGAAGTCACGAGTCCTCCTGCGCACCACTGCATTTCCTGTGCTTAGAACGGTGGTGGGCACACAGTACATTCTTAATGACTATGCAGTCTGCCCTTTGGCTATTTTGAGAAGTTCGAAGATGTTGTTGATAGCGCTGGTTTATGAATCCGAGCATGGGAGAGCAGGCATTCTGTACCTAGTCCTGAGTAACTGGGAACTTAGAATCATGTCCGTCACATCATGCTCTGAGCCGGTAACTTGGGAAGCTGTCTAATGAATTTGCACAGTGAGAAGTAAACAGGGAGAGTTTGCTTTCTAGAACACATTAATTGGATGCAGGTTTTAAATTTTGCCCAGAACAACTTTAAATGCCTCTGATTGGAAATCACATCCTGTCCAAACATTTGGGAAAATAGAAGTAAAAATTTCCTTCCTGTTTATGACCATCTAACCGGTTAGATTAAAAGAATCATGTTGTTTTTTGGCTCTGTTTTAAGAATTTTATTTGTTCCTGTGCACTGTTACATTCCCTGATATGTGAAAAAAGAAGAATCAAAAGTCGTGGGCTTAAACAGCACCATCGCCGGGTTAAGCCTCTTGCAGAGGGAATATAACCTTCAGTTCTCAAGATGCAAGTTCCTGGCTGGTAATGAATGAAGAACAGCAGTTCCAGAGTGCCCAGTTAACATTCCAGTATGTGTAATGAAGCACCAGCGTGTGCCCCTTCCCCCGGGAGGGCAACAGGACAGAGTTCCGCCCTAGAGTCCACGGTATCAAAATGGGCTTTGATTTTGTTTTGATTTGTTTTTTAATCACTTTAAAAGATTCTTCATAGTATCAAAGAGCTTTTGCTCTGTGACAGGGTTAAGTAACCATCCAATCATATATACATTTTGCAGAGACATTAAGGGCTGATAAGTTCCAAGAGCTGGCTGGCACCAGACAACTCGTTAAACACAGAGCCAGAGTTCAAATTCAGTAGCATTTTCCCAGCTACACTCTTACCTATTTCATTCTTTACTCCCTCCTCTGTGAACATGACTTATCCGGACTCTAACAGGAAAATAACTTATTTCTGCAGTATAATCTACAGAAGCTGTGTTGGAATAACCAGGGTGAGGCAAAATTCTTCCTGTTGAGGGATTTTGCCCTGGAAGCCTTGCCCTCTGCAATGCCACAATCGGCCTCTGTGGTGTTCCACTGGGAAATGGTCAAGACGTTCACTTCCATTTCTGGGCTATTCTGGTGCTTCGCATGGCACCAAGGAAATGAGGAGGAGATTTGTGTTTAAGACTGTAATTCTTTTTGCTTAAGCCTTGATGTGGTATCAATGGGTGAGGAGCAGACAGCACAATTTGTTGACTGTATTATGCAGGTTTCTTTAGGACATTTAGAAAACAGAATGGAAAAAATGGAATGAGACATAAAGCAGCAAAACATTGTAAGTGCTCAAAGAAATTGGATAATATCTTTGGAAGTAATTTTTTTTTTTTTTTTTTTTTTTTTTTTAGCTTCTGTGAAGTCCTCTAGCCTTGTGAAACCCCCAATTCAAATTCCAGGTAAAGTCAATCCCTTACATAGTCCAACACCTATATATTTTTGAAAAACTAACTGTCCCCCTCCACATTTTTTGTTGTTTTCATACAATAGAAAATGTACAATTTTTTGTACATTAAAAAACAAACTTTTAATTAAAGTATTACAAAAATAGAAAAAGGTATGTGTTAATTTTCATAAGGTGAACAGAAATTATAAATACCATCCACGCCAAGATAAAAAACATTACTGGTGACTCAGAAGACTTTTCCAGACCCTTCCCAGTAAACCTCCTTCTCCCCGAAAAGGTAACCAGCATCCTTATTTCAATCACTGATTGAACTTGGCTTTGCAAGTTTTTGAACCTTCTGTAAGTGAAATAATACGGTAAGTACTCTTCAGTGTCTGGTTTCTTTCATTCAACATTTTTTTTTTTTGTTACCTGTAGCCGATTTGTTCATTCTCATTGCCAAGAGTTCTCCATTACTGAATATACCTCTATCCACTTACTGCTAATGGACTTTGGAGCTGTTTCCAGTTTCTGGTTACTAAGGGGAGGCTTCTATGAGCACCTTGTGCACGGCTTTGGGTACACATACGTGCTCGTTTCCTTTGGGGATATACTGAGGAGCAGAATTGCTGGTCATAGAGAAATCCTAGGTTCAGCTTTAGTGGGTTTGGCCCAACTATTTTCAGTTGATTGTACTAATTTACATTATCAACCATGGTCTATGGAGAATCCAGCTGCTTAATATCCCCACCCGAAGTTGGTGCTCTGGTGGGTCCATGCTGGCATTTCACTGTGGCTTTCATTTGCATTTTCCTGATAACTAACAGTGAGCATCTGTCAATACCCTCCAGCCAAAGACCACCAGGAACACACCTGAAGTTGCACAATTTGGGTTTACTGCTGGCTAGGATGAGGGAAACTCCCCACAGTGGGACTGATGGTATCTCAGTAAGAGGGAGTTAAGAAGGATTTGCTCTAAGATTTGGTGTTTTTAAGGAGAGTTTATGGAAGTAGAACTTTGCTCCAATCATGCTGTCAGGAAGCCAGGGCACTTCTATAATTGGGGGTCTTAATCAATCTTATCCCTAAGGCAGGAGGAGTGCACTGGGGCTATTAGGCAGGGAAGGGGGTTTGGGTTTAGTCATTTTTATGGTTTGACCGACAGACTTGGTCTTGTCTGTGTTCAGACATGATTATCTCCGTTTGTCTTGATCCATCTCTGGTTACAGGGCGAGCTTATCTGATGCTGTGGACCTGCGGAATGGTTTATGTCCCACAGGGTAGCCCCGGGGCAGGGCTGGCGGCAGCAGCCTGCTCCCAGAAGTCAGGGGCTGCTTTTTTCCTTTCTCACACCTGTTTGTCAGAGAGTGGTGTGTGGTTTTCCTTCCTATAATGTTCTTTTCAGATTTTGGTCTCCAGTTTATGCTAGCTTCATAATACGAGTCAGGAAGTGTGTGGTCTGTTCTGGTCTGTAGAAAAGTTTATATAGCATTGGTGTCAATTATTCTTTAAACATTTGCAGAAAATCTGCTGGTGAAGTTGTCTGAGCCTTGACAAGACTCGCTCCTTGACCAAACTTTGGTCAGGCTCCTCTGAGCCCTTTCTCAGTGAGGCCTCTGCCTTGGCCACCAGCTTTGCTGGGCCTGCTCGGCTCAGTTACAGCGAGGATCCTGCTAAGTCAAGTTAGGAGGAACCCCCAGCCTCGATACCTGAGCACGCTGGCATGACTTCAGCAAGAATCTCGTTACGTTGGTTTAGCAGGAACCCTCCTACCCTTGATTTTCCATCCACTGACTCCTTCCTTCTACTTCTTGGCTAAAAATGCCCAGCTGTCTTTACTGTATTAGGAACGGAGCCCAGTTCTCTCCTGAGGTGTCTTTTCCCCGATTACAATCATTTCTGAATAAAATCTGTTTTTACTGCTGTAACTCTACGTCGTTCTAATTTTCTCTGACAGCCTGGAGGTGGTGCCATGAGGTTAACATTGGGGTTACGCTTCCAATGGCTTTATTAGATATCTAACTATTCAGATTTTCTGTTTATTTTAGTTTCACTTTCAGGGTTTTATTTTTTTGAAAAAAAGGAATCTGTCCTTTCATCTGTACGTTCAAAAACAGTTTTAGAATGATGTTTGCAAAAAAAAAAAAAAAAAGAATGACGTTTGTAAGAGCGTCTTAAGATCTTTTACATGCCTGTAGCATTGGCAACGATATCCCATTTTCCACTCCTTATGTTTATATTTTGTAGCATTTCTCTTTCTTTTAATCAACCTTGTTAGATGTTTATGGATGTTGCTGACAGCATCATATTTACTTTTTATTTTTGTTATTGAAGTGTAGTCGATTTACAATGTTAGTTTCAGATGTGCAGCAAAGCGATTCAGTTATACATAAGCATACATACGTATATATTTTTTCAGTTCCTTTTCCATTATGGCATCATATTTAAATTTCCATAAGACATTATTATTATTACTGTTTTGTACAATTAATTTTTACTTAGATTTACATAAATTTACGTTCCTCATTATTCCAATGTATTTTTGTGTTGCAGTCTTCTGCTGACACACTGGGGAAGACACTGCTGAGTGCTGGATTCATTCTTGGTGCCTTCTTCTTGTTGGTACCTCAGTCTCTCAAGAGCTCTTTCTTAGCCTCAAATCCCATTTTGTCTTCCTGACTCTGTAAAACCACTTAAAGCTCTGTTCGCATCTCTGCCTCCCCGACCCTAGCCTGCTATTGATGCCAGAAACCCTTCCACAAGGAACAGATTCTGTCAGTAGAGGAAGTTTAAACATTTCAGAACTCTGAGAGCCCAGGATAACACGCTGACTCTGGTGAATGACAGATATACGATTCTTCCTTAGGAACAGAACCGGGACAAGCAAGAGACAGGCTATGGCAGCGAGAAAGAGGCAGAGAAGAGAAAAACAGTCTGAAACACTTTGATGATGTCTCTGGCAGTGTCTGGAGGCCAGAGGCCAGTGATCCTTCCATTGCCGCAATAACCAGAAGCACCAGATGTCTTTATCTCCTCCTCTGACCCACCGTCCTCAGGTAGATGTGTAGCAGAGAGGGCGTTAGCCGATGCACTTTCTGATTATCTTTACCCCCGTGCCGCTGCCTCCCGGGATGCAGTTGTGGCCCAAGGGAACACAGGTGGCAGGAAAATCGAAAATGAAAAATGTGCTCTTTTGATCTCTGGTATTTTATTTCACTAATAATCTTTCGGGGTCACAGTCCTTCTGAAAAATTGATTATTGCTAAACCTTGGTGTGCTTCTTGTGTATAAAAATTCTCTCCTCATCTGTTGTCTGTTTGCGTCAGTGTTCTATAAATACATTAATTGGTGCCGCTTTTCATTTAACTGTCACTGCTGTCTCTCTCTCTCCTTTTTTGACAAGCTTGTATGAAACTCTCTTACGATGGAACAAAATAAAACCACCCAGTCATAGGGGTCTATTTTGGCAAAAGAGGAGTGTAACAGGAAGAAAATTTGTAGTCTTTTGTGGTGAGCAAAGGGCTGTTAAACTCATCAGTGATAAGTTTGCATGAAAAATTTGGAATACAATTCTTTTCTAGATGTAGATTGAAAAAAACAAAACAAAACCCTGAAGGAAACCACTGAAATAAGGCAGGTACAACAGAATTATCAGAACATTGCACCGTGGGAAATGGGCTGAAACCAATTTCAACCTCATTTTAACATTCATCAGGTCATACTTATTTTAGATGACTTTGGCTTTAGTGGTGTTTCAAAAACCATATTCCATGTGTGCTCCCTTCTGCCTTGAAAAGCGGTAGCCATTTAACAGTGGAAACCGAATGAGCATATCCATCAATTTCAAGCATCTTTTCAACGTGATAGAAATTGGGATTAACTAGTTGCATGGTAGAGTATATTCTTACTAACTCCCATCTACAAGACACTTAAGGACACAGTAGCTAATCATTTTAAAGGTCTGCTACTCTGTGCTCTAAAGCTTATAAAACCAGTGTTTTGGAATTTGTCAACGGACTAAAATTTAGGGTATAATGAGGCCCTTTATTTTCAGATGAACTTAGATGGATGCCATCCCAGACCAGTTGACTGGAATATCAGCCAGGGTTCGACCAGAGAAACAGAATGAGTGATTGTAGGAGCTGGCAAGTCTGGCGTCACTAGGACAGGCTTTAGGATGAACTGTCTGGAAACTCTTGGGGGAACTAATGTTGCAATCTGCAGGTGAAATTTCTTCTCCCACCAAGATACCTAAGTTTGGCACTTATGGTCTTCAGTGGATTGGAGAAGGCCCCTCACATTGAGGGTAAACTCCTTTCTTTCAAGTTAATTGACTATAGACGTTAATCACATCTACAGAATACTCTGTCCTAGCCCAGTGTTTGAATGGCTGGCTACTGTATCCTTGCGACGTTGACACATAAAACCAACCATCACAACCGGTCATGCAAAACTCTCCTCTGTTTGAAAGGAATTAACTTGAAGTGACATGCAGTGTCTTCATTATAAGCAACATATACAAGCCTGGCTTGCATGGGTTGCTTTTTGACCCCGAAATGGGGTCCTTCTTGTGGTGTGAGAAGAAGCTGATCTGTCCTGCTCTCACAGTTCCTGATACTTTGGTAGGGGACATGTAGTCAGGACACTAGACAATCAGGCAAAGTTTTCTTATTTTTTGTGAAAGGTACACAGAATGAAGATCCACACTCTCAGTCAACCATCTCCTTGCCTCTTTTTGCTTCTGGAGAATGGGGCAGAGGGAAAGGCCTCTGAGAATTTGTAATCAGTGTTCAGTTCTGAAGGATGCTTAATTCAAAAGATAACTAAAATGAATACAAGTTCTGTAAACATGGATTCTTTAGGAATGGAGAATGTTTCCTTTTAGGACAAAATGTGCACTTGGCCAATCTATATTCGTTCATAGAAACTTTCATTGTGGCTTCATATTTTTAATAACTGAAGTAATGTTTCTCATGGCTCATATAGCTTCTTTAGTTTGTTCAGTAATTTTATACTTGTAAGTTCTGCTGGGCCATACTAAATGCATGTTATGAGAAAAAATGTAACACTTTCTAATAAGAAAGAAAATGACTTTGTACTTAGGTCTCCATTCCATTCCTTGGTCACTGACAATTGACCAGGCAAATTGAAATACAAAGGGGAATAATTACCTAACACATTGGTTAAGTGTGATCTGTCATGGGATTGCAGAAATTGTCCTCCCACCAAAAGCTCTTTTGATCCTCTTATTTCTTGGCTGGCCTGGTTTCATCAAACGTAACTTTAAAATTCAAGTTCTGTTGATAGGAACGTGTTAAACACATACTAAGATGCTTTGGTGTTCTCTGAGAATGACAGATATTCCTTGTAAAGCTTTCACTTTTTATTTTTTTAAGACCTCCAAATTCTATTACTATACATGAAGAGGGTAGGGAGGTTTACATATTTTGATTTTTATTCTCACAATATAATTATCTCAAGAGAATTCTAAGGGAAAAAAACCCAAACAGCTTGACAGTATTATTTGTTGCCTGAATAAAAAGCAACATTGTCCACATTTTGTGCAAATGGGAGGCGACTCCAGGTGTCCCAGTGCACAGCCCGCGAGCCGACGAGAGCAGGACCCACAGGAGAGCCGTCCGGGGGCAGTGAGGGCGGTCAGGCTGGTGGACCAGGGCATCCTTTCAACTTGTGGTGGTGAAACTCAGGGGTTGGAACCTGCTGCATGGAAAGGAAAATTTTCCTCCCAGCCCTTTTCATCTTGATTGAGGTTAAAATATAAATGGGAGTGTTTGTGTTAGAGCCTCTTGCAACCATTTTCTTGAAGACGAACACTTAAGTGCTTTTCTAAAACATTTGAAATTGAAAATGCAGACTGTGGGCTTCGCTGGTTTGTCCATGGGTGGTCTTCAGAGGCTGGACCAAGACTGGGTGTTGGGTGTTTGCCTATACGGGGCGAGTGAGGTGCTGGTAGACCTGGGCATAGTACTTCTGAGAAATCTTGAAAAGAACCCACGTGATTTTTCTGCTTTCACCTTCCTTCAGCCCCAGAACATTTGGCCCCTCAGTATCCCAGCAAGGCCACTCTTCAAAGAGTCACAGAGCTAGGGGCCCTTGTTCAGCAAAGACGGACTTACTCTTGCCTCTGAACATTGCTCAATAAAGAGTTTTGCTGAGATGCTAAGCCAACAAGGGCAGTTCCTTCTTTATATGTGAGAAACGGGCAATCACGGGGTTTAGGTAGAGAAGTCTCATTTCTATTACAGTAGTGCTCAAACTCTTTGATTATGAAAGCTACAATTGACACTGTGACTTAGAACACAATTGCATTTGCACGCGCACACACACACACCCACAAAACTTAAACAGAAATGTTGCAGACCAGTTCCCAACATTGTTACCCACGATTGGTTCTGATATTTTCTGTCCAATCCTATCCATCCTATCCTGTCCTGTCCACTCCATTCCCTCCCATCCAACCCATCCTATCCTCACTTCCCCATCCTTTCTTATCCTATCCTATCCATGCCATCCCATCCCATGCCATCTCATTCTATCCTACCCAATCTATATCCAAAACGCTAGTCATGAGTCATTAAATTGATCTGATGACACTTTAACGCCAGGTGGAAAACACTTGATCTACTCCTAGAAAATAAAATCAGTGGTGATGCTGCTTCCTGCTCTTTGAAAGAAGCTCTTCTGTATCGAAAAATCTGTGGCCCACAGATACACTGATTTCTGCCCAGCCCTTCTCCTCCCCAGGAGGAGGAGGGGAAAGAGGGTAAAAAGTAGAGCTGTGTTCTTTCAGTGCGACACAGATACACGCAGGGATGTGTGTGCTCTTCATTTTTTACCATCCTTAGTTCCCAAACCTGACTTTCCTTTCCCTGCAGTGGGATGAGAAAAAAGAAAATCAGTGTCTGTTGTAACTGGACAGGGCATGGACTGGTGCTGGGAATGGGGACTCTTTTTTCAACTCTCACACCTCATCCAAACTGGGAGTAAACAGAAGTTATTACCAGGCAGAGCTCTGAGTAGACTGATTGGTGATCTGCATTCATGTCTTGATGTGGTATGAGTTTGCTCTCTGTGGTCAATTCTGGTAGGCATTCTAAAAGCCCCCAGAAGAGAAATTAATTGCCTACTATTCCTGTGATGTTAATGGTGCTCCCTTGGGCTTTCAAAAGCAACTTTCAAAGGGGAATGTGATTTAGTCCGTAGTTATGTTTATGTTTTGGTTTTCCAGTGTCTGGAGTTCTTTATTAAAGGCTGTCAACCTAGGGTTTTAACCGCAAAGATTTAGCACCATGTTTTTAAGAAAAAGAAAGTCAAGTTTGGGGTTAATGAAAGTTAAAAATCTTTGGGTCTCCTGGTGGGTCTCCTGTACAGACACTTGTTTTGCCACCGTCTCTTGCCCGGGTACGCCAGGGCTTTGCAGACCAGCTGGGCCAGAGGGAAAACAAAGTAAACATTACCAACGGTGACTGTCAGCCTCCTTTTTTTTTTTTTTCCTACCAGACAAACCTCTTTTTTTTCCCTTTAAAATTTTGTCTGCATTTGACATTTTGAATCACTCCAGAAAGTAGGATATTGTTTTTATTGAAGACACTGACTGGGTGAGCATCTCCTACCAACTTGTCTGGAAAAAGCACCAGACGTCCCCTTCTCATTTGCCTCTGGCCGAGGTAAATACTGCTCCTCCCGACCTCACAGGGTTGAGACTCTGAGGACTGCAGCTTGTGTGGCCCCAGGCATGGAGAAGTTCCAGTATGGAGACAAGCACCTAAGCATGATGGAGCCCGCGTGTTACAGATGGGCCTGACACCTGGTCTAGGGGGACTGTTCACCTGCAGTGGGCCTGCCTAGACTTCAAAGCTCAGAAGAAGTGAAATGTTCTAACCATGAACATATTTGTCACATACTGAGCGAAAGTACAGAGATTCTTGGAGGAGGCAGTGGTTGAAGTATTAGAAGCAGACTCGTCATAACAAAAATATTTTGTCATTGTTGCTTTGCCTAATGGACAGGTGTGTCCACACTGGGATATAACACGGAGGCTGAGTCTCTGTCTTTATATCTCAAACAGTCACCATCTACTTTCTCGTTCTCCCAAGAGTCAGCTCCAACTCTTACCTTTCATTTTCCTATATATCCAGTCTCTTCTTTGAAAATGCTAGTTCTTCTCCCCACAGCATGCAAGCATGCTCAGAATCTCTCCCATTTTGGAAAACAAAATCCTCCCTTGATCATTCTCCTCTTCCTCTCACCAGTGGTTTTGTCTTCCTCTCTCCAGGTGTACGCTTCTCTGGGTGTCTGCATCTCTGGCACTGGCGGGCACCAGGATCATCTAGAGAGCCTGTTAAAGCATCCATGACTGGGCTTCCTCCTCAGAGTTTCCGACTCAGTGGGCTTGGGGTAGGGTCCAAGATATGCATTTTGAGAGCTGAGGACCCAGGGTGAGACTCATCTCTCTGAAGAACACTCTACATTTGCTGGCTGCACTCAGTCTTTTTTTTTTCATTCGCTACGCAACCTGCTGCACCGTGGACTCTGCCACACCACCACCGACATCTATGTGTTGAATTCAGTGAACACTTTGTGTCCTGTCCTACTTGAGCCCTCTGAGACATCGGTCACCCAACCGCATCCCTCTCTTTCCTCATTTGGCTTCCATGACATCACTCTCTCCCCAGTCATCTCCTTCCTATCCACTCGTTCTTTCTGAGCTGCCTTTTCAGGAAGCTTTTCCACCCACGGTGTGTTTCAGTCTTCCTCAGAGGGCTGTCCTCGCCTGCTGTATTCTCCCTGAGATGCCTCAGCCAGCCCTGGAGCTTTGACGGCATGCCAGTAACCCCATCAACTCCTCCACCACTGGCCTCCCTTCTAGCTCCGCATCTGTACATCCAGACTCTTGATGTTCAACGTGTTCCCAAACAGGCTTATGATGTTTACCTGAGGTCTTCTCCTCTTGTTTTTCTTATCTCCTCAAGTGACACCCATTTTTCCTGAGCCAGAAATCTGTGTGCCATTCTCAGTTTTTTCTCCCTCACCCTTAATCCTGACATCCAAATCATCAAGGTATCTCTTACATCCTGCCTTCTTTCATTTCCCATTGGTAATGGTTCACTATGTTTGCATAAATTACTGAAACAGCCTCTCAAGTGTTGACTCCGTTTCCAGGGTGGGAGGAATATAGGGGCAGCTCATCAGATCAAAGAAGCAAAGGTAAGGATATTAGCTTTCTGGTGTCTCCAGGAGCTTTTTAAACACTGGGCATATACGGGTCACTCAAATAGTGGGACATTTTGCTATAACATAAATTCCGGTCTTGCCACTGGATGCACCAGCATTTTATACAGTGAATCACACATCTGGAGCAAATACAGCATTGCCCTTCATTTCTGGAAACCTATAATTTTTCTTTAGTACAGTGTACGCAAACTTCTGCACTGTCTGGCTGTTGCTAGCTTCCCCCCCACCCACAAATGACCACTGCTGAGAGGGAAGGGGCTCAACAGGCCCTCTCCTAATTTGGATTCAGTGCTAGGAACGGACTTTAAATACAGCAGTGCAGGTGGTAGGTGTTCCAAGCTCCATTTCACAAATGACACTGGGGCTCTGAGAAGGTAACAGAGTTAAAAGGCAGTGGAGCTAAAGATGCAAACTGGGTCTACAACGAAGCGTGTTGTAGGACATGAGAAACATCTAGCTCTTTCTGGGTAGAACCTGCAGTGTGTAGATTCGTCTTCTCTTTTTCTTTCAATGGAGACACTGGGGATCGAACCCAGGACCTTGCGCATGCATCCTTTTTTTTAAATTGAAGTATAGTTGATTTACAGTGTTGTATTAGTTTCGGCTGTACAGCAAAGTGATTCAGTTATACATATATATGTATATAAATTCTTTTTAAGATTCTTTTCCATTATAGATTATTATACAATATTGAATCTAGTTCTCTGTGCTGTACAGTAGGTCTTGTTGTTTATTTCAAGTGTGTGTCTGTTAATCCCAAACTCCTAATTTATCCCTCCCTCACTTTCCCCTTTGGTATCCATAGATTGTTTTCTAGGTCTGTGAGTCTGTTTCTGGTTTGTAAATTAGGTTCATCCTTTTGTTGAAGTGCTGTAATTTTAATAAACTCAAAAATTGCTATAATAAAGCACAAGTAAGAAAAGTACTAAAGCCAAATATAACCTGGTGGTCCTTTTCTATATACGACTTTGTTCTTTGTGTGTTGGTGTAGGAAAACTTAAAACTTTTTATTTGGAAATAATTATAGATTCTCAGGAACTTGCAAAAATAGTACAGAGATTCTGGGCACCCTTCATCCAGTTTCCCCCAGTGGTTACATCTTACACAACTATAGTGTGATATCAAAGCCAGCAAATTGACATTGGTACAATGCGTGTGTGTGTATTTTTTTGCCTTTTGTCATATGTGTATATTCATATAAACACCATTGCAATGAAGATACAGAATTATTCCATCACCACAAAGATGGCCCTCGTGCTTCCTTTATAATTACCTCACCCCTCTATTTTTAACCCTTGGCAACCACTAATCTGTTCTCCATCTTTATAAACTTGTCATATTGAGAATGAGCATGAGGGGAAATCTGGGCTCCCGCTTGGCCTTAGCTGATGGAAGAAAGGGTGGGGCCATGTCTTTTCCATGGTGTTGGCTGGGGTAGGGCGGTTATTGTTGAAACTTTCTCTGTCTTGCTAGGTTATCCCTTTCCTGGTCCTTCAAATAGAGGGAGCAACCTTTTCTTTTTCGTCTGTTCCCCCTGTGGTTTCTGCATTGCTGGCCTCTCCAGGCAGCTGCCTGGGATTTGTGAGGCAAAAGGAAAGCCCAGGGCGCTAGGCATAGTGCTTCCCCCGGGGGCCCCAGGCCTCTGTAGGTTGTCCTTTCCTCTCTAGTTTCTGGGCTCTACTGCCGTTTGTTTTACACACAATGTGCAGGGTTTTCAGCTGTACTTCAACTTCCTTCCTTAAGACAAGCTGTGGTTGTGCATTCTTAGGAATGCTCCCTTAACATGTACGAAGGACCAATGGGTGCTAAAATGCACGACCTCTGCTCTGGGCTTCAGACCTTCGTAAGCATCTACCCTGGGTGTCCTACAGGCACGTAAACTCAGCAGGTGGCCCTCAAATTCCTTCTTGTTTTCACTATCTCAACTAGTGATACTACCGGCAACTCAGTCATCTGAGGCCAAAACTTGGAAGCCAGTTTAGACCCCTGCTTCACACATGTGATCATTCATCACGTCTGACTGATTCTACTTCTTAAATATCTTCTGAACTTAACATCTGCCGCCCATTCCCTCGTCTTTATCTGAGACTTCACCATCACTTGCCTGGACCATTGTTGCCGGAACCTTGTACCATAGCTCTTTGCCTCCAAACTTTGCTCCCTCTGAGCCATCCCCTCACTGTTCTGAAATGCGTCTTGTCTTTCTAAAATGAGCATTTGGTTCTTACTTCCCCTTCAAGTCCTTTTCCTGGTTACACAAGCCAGTTAGCCAAGGGCTCTTGTGATTAGGTCTTAATCTCCAGCCTCAGTCGTAGTCGTGCCCCTGTGGAACGTTCCGTCATTTGTACCACTTGTCCCTCCTCGTACCTGCCAAGCCGTTTCACGTCTCTATACTTTCCCCTGGGCCATCGCACACATGTTTTCTTCTCTTGAGAATGTCCCCACTTCCTCTTTCTTCCCTTGTCTATCGATCTGATCTGGAAAATTGAGCAGATGAATCACTTTATTTGTGAAGCTTTCCTCGATGCTTAATTCTATAATTGTATTTAGTACAAGGTGTTGCAGTTATTTTAGTTGACACGTCTGCCTCTCCTAGAGATGATACATGCCTTTCTGAGACCAGATCTTACCAGACAGCAGCATAATGGAATGCTTCAAAACAGGGATGCTGGAGTCTTGAGTTTAACTCCAGACTTCTAAGAATTAGTGCTGTGATCTCAGGTAAGTTACTTTACCTCTTTGTTAAGAGGTTTGTCCTCTGTGAAAATTCATCGAATGTGAAATGGGGATTACTGTGAAGACTGGCCAAGATAACCTAAATTGCACAGCATAGTGCCTGGCACAAAATAAGCTCTCAGAAGCTGTTAGTTATTATGATTATTTTTACTGTAATTTACTGGACTATCCTCCTCATTGTTGAATACTTGGGTTGCTTCCATCTTTTTTCCTCTTTTTGCTATTGTAGCTAATACTGGTAGGAAATGTAAATAAATAACAAGAGATGACTAGAATTGGGATTATTTCTATGTCTTTATATCTGAAGTCAATGAAATCGACATAATTTTCCATCTATGTTTGAAATAGTTGTTGAAAAAGTCTCCGTATTACTTGTGATCTTTTTCGTATCACACAGCTCTTTGGGTCTCCCGAAATTGATGAAATATTTCTATCCTACAAGCCTTTGGAAGAGAAAGCTGCAGAGAAAGCACGTAATGGGTGAGTTTGTACCTGTGTCCTGGGTAAGGTGACAGCCCCGTAACTTTGTTTCTCTTTGCCTTGTTCTGCTCTTAGATGGGTGTACTTGAGGTTTTGAAGAACCTTTGTTTCTGCTGTACCTTCTTTCCTCTACCCCATATAGCCTGGTTTGTAAACACAGACAGAGTGAGAGGCACCATTTCTCCTAAGAAATGGGCTAAGGGAAAGCCGATTTGAGAAGCTGGGACTCTACTTTTAGCATCAAAGTGATTTTGGCTTTAACCTCTCTGTTAGTCCATTCAGGGTGCTCCAGCAGAATGCCATAGACTGAGTGGCTTACACAACATTTATTTCTCACGTTCTGGAAGCTGAGAAGTTCAAGATCAAGGTGCTGGCCAGTTTGGTTCCTGGTGAGAGCTCTGTTTCTGCTTTACAGGTGGCTGCCTTCTTGCTGTGTTCTCACACTGTAGAGAGAGACCATCTCTCTTCATGTCTCTTCTTATAAGCGCACTACTTCCATTCATGACCTAGTTACCTTCCAAAGGCCCCACCTCTGTTCATCTTCACTTTGGGGATTAAGTGTCAACATCTGAATTTTGAAGGGACACAAAGACTCAGTCCAAGCAACCTCCTTCAGGATGTGGAGGGGAGGGTGGGGGTCTTCTGAGACGATCATCTGAAGTGGAAATGTGGCCTCCAGAGACAACTGCATTTTTGAAGGTGATGCCAGCTGATTTCAGCTTATCCTACAAAAGCATGATATGTTTACAATAGGAGTTTAAAAGGATCTACCAAAAAGACATGTTATATTGCTGCCCTGATGGTACTAATTAGCAGCCCCGAAGCTTTCTCATTGTTTCCTGTTCTTATTAGTGAATCATCCCCTAAGATTTTATTGTGCTTAACCAAAATCTATTCTATTATGACTTAGTGGTTTTATGTCGTGTTAGAGTGGAATGGGATGAGGATAAAGATGAATGATTCTCAGCTTTGGTAGTTCCCTTAATACACTCTTTCTAGATAGTATAAAGAGAATTCTTAGAGTGTAGTTCTGGTTTTTTCCAAGGTAACTAAGCTCAGTCTCGTTTCATCCATCTGCAAAATTTCAATTTTAGAACGGTGTAATGATCCATGACTCTCTCCTCTGTAGTCTACCATTTGGTCCTGGGCAGCATTTGGGATCTCTTCTTTTCCAGGTCAGGACTGCAAGTTCCACAGACTCAAAATCAGTGTGAAGAGGCATTTTCCAACTGGATGCTCCATCATGGGTAGATTATCTTTCTTTTTCTATGAATGATACCGGGAAAAGTTCCAGCTGTTTCCCCAGACCAAAGACCCTGAGATGAGGGCATTCATCTAGTGTTTAGGGACAATGAGAGGAGAGGTAATACACCTGGGGGCAGATACAGAAGGTCTAGATAAAAGCAGTCAAGGTGGTTAGTGTAAAAGTTTAAATCACCAAAATCCAAAATGTGGGATATATTTAATATCATTTACATGTGCGCTGTGCTTTTACTTCTTATTAACTCTTAATTACAGGTTAGCTCAGCTATTGGAAATCCAAAATATTTATTCACTTTTGTTTTTGGCAACGGTTAACGCAGCGGATTGTATCGACTCAGCCTATTGGATTATATAATGAATAACACAGTATGGACTGTAATATTCATTATATAATATTTATAACTGTGGTATTTGTTATGAAATATTTATCACCTCACTTAAAAACACGGGAAATGATTTCTGATGAGTTCATGTTTGGATTATATGCTAATGCTTTCCAAAATTCCATACCTTAGTATGAGGAGAAATGAATCAAAATCCACTGCTTTAAACAACATGAGTTAGGTGCTTATTTATTTCTGTAAAACCTCTCAGTACTTTGAGCAGATTTCATAGCTTTATGAGAAGAGTGACTTTCTATGCTAAACTGCTATGGCCAAGGCACATTTCCCAGACTCCTTTGCAGTCACATATGGTCATGTGACTGAGTTCTAGTCCACGGACTGTGAGTGGAGGTGAAGGGTGCCATTTCCAAGCCTGAGCCCTAAAATCCCCAAGCTCCTTCCTTTTCAAAGGCAACCTTGTCACAGACATAGAAAACAAACTTATGGTTTCCAGGGGAGTGGGAAGGGATAAACTGGGAGTTTGAGATTTGCAGATACTAACTACTACATATAAAAGAGGTAAACAACAAATTTCTTCTGTGTAGCACAGGAAACTATATTCAATATCTTGTAGTAACCTATAATGAAAAAGAATATGAAAACAAATATATATATGTATATGTATAACTGAAACATTATGCTGTACACCAGAAATTGACGCAATGTTGTAAACTGACTATACTTCAAAAAAACAAAACAAACAAACAAACAAAAAAACCAAAGGCAACATTGGAGGGAAAATGTGGAAGACAGTGGAATCAGAAGAGAGAAGAAGCATAGATCATTGAATAATTTCTTGAAGGAGAATCTTGATCAGAAACATCCATTTCAGAATTTTCATGAGCAGAAATAAAGCTCAGCTATGCTAATCTGCTGAGGTTTGGGGGTTTGTCTGCTTATCAGCTGGCAATCCCTCAACCAATACGATTGCCCTAGGTTTTCCGCTCAGATTTAGTTCTCCTTTTTCAGTTTTTAGGATGACACTGTTGTTAAGACCATGAGCTTTGGAATCACATAGACCTAGGATGGAATCCTCTTACTGGCTATGCAGATACTGTAATTTTCAGAACTTCAATTTCCTCATTAAATTGGGGATGTAATCCTTACTATTTGGGATTATTGTGAGGATTAAACAGAAAGTATTTTGCACAGTGCCTGGCATATCATAAATGATTTTTATATTTTTATTTTATTTTTATCTTTTTCACATTCATGGAAAAAATTGTTCTAATTAGTGAGTTTTAAATACTTTCTCTGTGATTTCTAGATTATTTATGGTCCTGTAACATGCTGCGCAGTTCCATCCACATGGTTGTGTTCTTTGTCTTCTCTCTGTCTAAACATTCCTGTCTTTATCTGGAAAAAAATTCTCATCCTTCAAGGTCTAGTTCAAAAATTACCTGCTGTGTTATATTTTACTTTTCAAAATTGGCCGCAGCAGTATTTCCGATCCTGCAAGCTCTTTTAGAACTTCACCATTTCTCCCTCAAGTGGTGGACAATATTTTGTGACCATGTCAATAAATAGAATGTGGCAAAGTTGAGGTGTGACTTCTGAGGCAGGTCATAGGTCATATGGCTCCCACTGATTCTCTCTTTTTTTTTTTTTTTTTGAGTAAAGGTAGATTTATTTAGAGAGATACATACTGCATAGAGTATAAGGCAAGAGAAAGGAAAGGAAAGAGGTGTGGGGATTGGGTGCTTAGATTAAAGTAAAAGTAGGTACACACTCCATAGACAGAGTGCGGGCCATCTCCAAAGGGGAGAGAGCAAAAAGGGCGGACTCTCTTTGAAGGAAACTCACCCTTGAAACTCAGCCCCCATGCTGTAAGAGAGCCCAGGTAGCGTGGAAATGCTATGCATAGATGTGTATTCTAGCCATCCCCAGGTAAGGTCCCAGGCAAGGATCAGCATCAGTCTCCAAAGATGTGAATGAACAAACTTCTGAGAAGGCCCAGCTGACACTGAGTGGAGCAAAGATGAGCTGTCCCCACTGAGTCCGGATCAAACTGCAGACTCGGGAGCAAAATAAATGTCATTATTGTTTTAAATGACTAAATTTTGGCGTAGTTTGTTAAACAACAATAAATAGCAGAAACACCTCCTCTAGAAAGCCATCCTTACAACCTCTTGGTTTTTCCCTTGGCCCTGAATTAGTAGCTTTTTTTCCGTGTTCTCTTAGCATTTTATTTACTTCACTAACACTTAACAATTTGTTAAAGTTTATAAAATTTTTGAGGGAAAGGTCAATGCTTGTTCTTCTTTTTTTTTTTTTTTTTGGTTACTTGTAGCGTCTAATGCAGTACCTAGTACTGTGCAGGTGCTGAGCAGACGTTTTTAAAATGATGGTTGAGTTTACGTTAGTTTTCTTTGTCAGAGCTACTATGCTCCATCTAGAAATTTCCACACTATATTAACTTCTGGGGTGAAATGCATCTGGATCATAAGCAAGTTGCACAAAACTCAAGGATGGGGATGACTATCCTGGAGGTTTTCATGAGAGTGGATGGAAAAAAAAACCCAACAGAATGACATGAGAGAATGTCTAGCTGTTATTAAGCAATATTTGCTGTTTTTTCTGGGACTCTATATAGCAATTTAACTTGTGATCATTGCTGCCAGGGGTTTAAACGTCATGGAAACCTTGATTACTCTTACCAGAATATCTTTTGTAAGCTCTTGTGACTTTCAGTGATGCTCTCTTTAACTAGATGACAGAAATGTGCCACAAAATACCTCGACATGCTTAGAGTGTATAAGTCGCAATTTCCATATCTGTTTTCCACATCCTATCATTAGCAGCATTGGTACAAGGAAGCATATCTAGTTCAAAAGCTTCAAGTGTGCTTATTTCTCATAAATGGAAGGAATATTCAGCTAAAAGTCTACAGACCTGATTTTTCATCCTTGTTCTGCATATGGCTGAGTGTGTGATCCTTAGGAAAATCCTTTTCTTTTCTTCAGGTTTCCATTTCCTCATTTATGAGATGAGATGAAGACTGATGTTCTCCAGGGACATGTCCAAGTCTAGCTCTAACCATTCTATGAGCAAAATGATAGCACAACATTTTTTACAGAGATACAGATGGAAACTCAACGTGCTTGATACTTCCTGACCCATAAATAAAACTGAGGTTGGAGGGAGCGTTAGGATTTTGAAATGATGACTACCTTTTCAGTGGCTGCACAAAACTAGCCTGTTCATCAGCTCTTCTTTTCATGGGTTGGAATGATACATTTTAACCCCTAAGACATGCTTATGGAGAGGTACCGTGCTGAAGAGGAAATCACAACAGTGCTTTTGGGGGCGAGTCTTTGATCTGCCATATCAGATTCCTGTCACTGTGTACATTCACTGTGCTGTAAGATTAAAGAAGCTTCTGTGACCCCTTTAAAGCTAAATCCACCTGAGGTTTGTCTTTAAGAGAGACTGTGCAGAGGTTAAAAAATCACCCTAGGGTTGCATTTTGAGACAATGAGAATACTCAGCAATATGATATAGATAAAAAGTGGCGAGCAGGATTACATTTCTTTTTCCTGGCATGTTCTTTGAAGGTAGTCTATAATAAGGCAGAATGGAACTTGTCTCTCTATGACATTTTCCAATTTTTCTGGATGGTCAATAAAAGATAACATCACCACTATCATTTCTTTTCACCTGGTCTGGGAGAATTTTCTTTCTTTCTTTCTTTTTTTATTACAGATGAGAGAGATTTATTTTGTTAAGTAATTGATTATAAAATTTTATTTTTATATTCATCACAATTTTGTATATTTTTATAACAGATGAAATATTTATATTTTACTTATAGGTACTTTATAATTCATATCATTACTTTTTGAATAATATATTTTCTTTTATATTTTCTTACTGTTTCTGGTGTATCAGAAACATACTGATTTTATCTGTGCTTTTCAAACTGAAAATAAATATATAATTTTCAGTTTTAATAAGCACTTTACTTTCTTTTTTGTTTTACTTATTTTCTTTTTCTTTTTTAAAATTTTTAAAACTTTTTTTTATTGAGTTATAGTCATTTTACAACGTTGTGTCAAATTCCAGTATAGAGCACAATTTTTCAGTTATACACGAACATACATATATTCATTGTCACTGTTTTTTCACTGTGAGCTACCACAAGATCTTGTATATATTTCCTTGTGCTATACAGTATAATCTTATTTAACTATTCTGCATATGCCTGTCAGTATCTACAAATTTTGAACTCCCAGTCTGTCCCTTCCTACCCCCTTCCCCGTTGGCAACCACAAGTTTGTATTCTATGTCTATGATTCTGTTTCTGTTTTGTATTTATGTTCTTCTTTTTTTTTTTTTTTTGGAGTCCATACATGAGCAATTTCATATGGTACTTTTCTTTCTCTTTCTGGCTTACTTCACTTAGAATGATATTCTCCAGGGACATCCATGTTGCCGCAAATGGCATTATGTTGTTGTTTTTTATGGCTGAATAATATTCCATTGTAGAAATATACCACATCTTTATCCAGTCATGTGTTGATGGACATTTAGGCTGTTTCCATGTCTTGGCTGTTGTAAATAGTGCTGCTTTGAACATTGGGGTGCACGTATCTTTTTGAATTAGAGTTCCCTCCAGATATATGCCCAGGAGTGGGACTGGTGGATCCGATGGTAAGTCTATTTTTAGTTTTTAGAGGAACCTCCATACTGTTTTCCATAACAGCTGCACCAGATTGCATTCCCACCAGCAGTGTAGGAGGGTTCCCTTTTCTCCACAGCCTCTCCAGCATTTATCATTCATGGACTTTTGAATGATGGCCATCCTGACTGGTGTGAGGTGATACCTCATTGTAGTTTTGACTTGTATTTCTGTGATAATTAGTGATATTGAGCATTTTTTTCATGTGCCTATTGATCATTTGTATTTCTTCCTTGGAGAATTGCTTGCTTAAGTTTTTTGTCCATTTTTGGATGGGTTTGTTTGTTTTTTTCTTATTAAGTCATATGAGCTGCTTATATATTCTGGAGATCAAGCCTTTGTCAGTTTCATCATTTGCAATAATTTTCTCCCATTCCATAGGTTGTCGTTTTGTTTTATTTATGGTTTCCTTTGCTGTGCAGAAGCTTGTAAGTTTCATCAGGTCCCATTTGTTTATTCTTGCTTTTATTTCTATTGCTTGGGTAGACTGCCCTAGGAGAACATTTTTGAGATGTATGTGAGATAATGTTCTGCCTATATTTTCCTCTAGGAGGTTTATTTTATCTTGTCTTATGTTTAAGTCTTTGATCCATTTTGAGTTTATCTTTGTGTATGGTGTAAGGGAGTGTCCTAGCTTCATTGATTTATATGCTGCTGTTCAGTTTTCCCAACACCATTTGCTGAAGAGACTGTCTTTATTTCTTTATATATTCTTGCCTCCTTTGTCAAGATTAGTTGACTGAAAGTTTGTGAGTTCATTTCTGGGCTCTCTATTCTGTTCCATTGGTCCATATGTCTGTTTTTGTACCAATACCATGCTGTTTTGATTACTTTCTTTTTTATTGAAGTATAGTCAGTTTACAATGTTGTGTCAATTTCTGGTGTATAGAATAAAGTTTCAGTCATACATAGACATACATATATTTGTTTTCATATTCTTTTTCATTATAGGCTACTACAAGATATTGAATATAGTTCCCTATGCTACAGTAGAAACTTATTATTTATCTATTTTATATGTAGTAGTTAGTATCTGCAAACCTCAAACTTCCAATTTATCCCCTTCCTGCCTCCTTTTCCCCCAGGTAACCATAAGTTCATTTTTTATGGCTATGAATATGTCTCTGTTTTGTAAATAAGCTCATTTGTGTCATTTTTTTAAGATCCCACATATGAGTGATATCATATGGTATTTTTCTTTCTCTTTCTGGCTTACTTCACTTAGAATAGTGATCTCCAGGTCCATCCATGTTGCTGTAAATGGTATTATTTTATTCTTTTTTATGACTGAGTAGTATTCCATTGCATAAATATACCAAACTTCTTTATCCAGTCATTTGTTGATGAAGATTTAGGTTGTTTCCATGTCTTGGTTATTGTAAATAGTGCTGCAATGAACATTAGAGTGCATGTGTCTTTTCAAATTAGAGTTCCCTCCAATATATATGCCCAGGAGTGGGATTGCTGATAAGTCTTTTTAGTTTTTTAAAGAAGGAAATTTTTCTTTTTGTTATTTTTAATGCTTTACCCTAAAATATAAAAGTGTTTCCAGCTCTTGCATTCTGCAATTCCTAATAATAGGAAATGAACTGACAATTTGTATACAGGCCTCATAATAACAGGAAACTGATTAAATACATGGTAGATTGCATGGTATCTATTTTTGCAACATGAAACCATTTCAGGTTTCATGTTAAACCTTCAGAATCAGCTCATCTTTGCCCCATTTCTATTTCCTCATTGCTCCTGCGCTCATATATGTTTATGGAACATTGTGTGTATTTTAGCAGCAACAAGGATTAAAATAGTTCAGGCTCCAAGAACAAAACTGAAATGATGTTTTCCAGGGTGCAGAACGGCTACCTAGCTTGACAAAAGCGAGCGCAATGGGCTTTTTTGTGGTGGGCGTCGGGCCAGGCTTGTTCTGCTACTTCTTCCTACTTTATGATCTTGTTAAGATTGACCTCTACTTAGCATGTGGTATTTTTTCAACTAAAATAAAATTCATAATTGGGCTCATTTTCATGAGTGACTATAAAAGTTTTACTTTCAACCCTACCCGTTAACAGGGAAACAACCCTGCCTTCTCTACACTTGGAACAAACAAAATAAAAACAACAAACAGAATAACTACTGGAAATATTGGACTAACTAAAAAAAAAGGTATTGAGTTTAGTCTTAAATGGTGTGAAAGTCTCAAACAGTCCACAAATATAGTGCTTAATTTAATTTAAATATGCTGTGTTTCTCTAAAACCCGTCTCCCTCTTCCTCGCCCCCTCTACCACCTCTCTGGGAGGTCTTTTATAATGAGAACTTTCTGTGGCAGAATTGTCATTGCATTCGTTTCAGGCATGGGTTATTTCTGGGACAATGGCAGATTAATTGACAGGAGGCTGGGCGAGTCTTTATTATTTAGTTTTGTTATCCTTAAATACTTACTGGGTAATTTTTTGATTAAATTTGTCTATCGGATACAGTAGATTTGATCAACATTGTGCAAGGGTACAGTAATGCAATCTTTCTTATAGTACTGTATTTGATTTGAATGGATTATTTAATCAATAACGATCAGTTCGGTCCTCAGAGATCCACAGGCAATTCCCATTTTGTGTGTGTGTGTGTGTGTGTGTAAGAGAGAGAGAGAGAAAGAGAAGAGAGAAGGGTTGGGGAGAGAGGCAGTTTAGACCCTTGGATCCAGTTATATCTAAAACCATACATGCCTCCAAGCTTTTTAATTTCAGCAGCCGTTGCATTCCTTTTTTATCTGAACCAGTTTGAATTGGGTTTCTGTCATATGTTACTACCATGAGAAAAGAAATGAATAGAAGTTTTTAAAAACAATTGTATTTAGAGGGCTGAAGACAAATAAGAGTGTAGGTAATAAAAGCCTGCGGAGGCAGGAAATCCAAGGCGGGGGAGGAGACTAACAAAAAGCAGGAGAAGGTAACAGTGTCCTGTCGTCACACATCAGGGAGCAAGGGCTCTGCCCAGAAGCTTGACTTGGGGTCCAGGAAAAACTCTGAGGGAGCGTTCTTGGCAGCAGAGGGGTGGAGAGGAAGGTGCGTGGCCAGGAGCTGGGGAAAGAGTGGGCGGTTTCCTTTTTCCATAAAAGGGACTTCTAGTCACTTGGGCTGGAAACCTTGGAATCAAATCTTCCACCTCCCTTGCCGCAGCCCACACATCCAAACAGTCATCTCGTTCTGTAAATCTCCCTCCCCAGTGACTCTCAGACTCCTGCCTTCCTTCCTATTCCCACTGCCAACGGCTTGGTTCAGGTGCCCAGTATACTTTCCGGGAACCTGTAAGGACCTCTGCGCAGCTCCCGTGCCCACGGGTGTTCACCTCTGTCATCTGTGTTTTATTCTGCTGCCAGGTTATTTAGTCCTAAGTCTCGGTTCTGATTATAAAATAGCCACACAGGGTGAGGGGGCCTTGGACTAGAAACCCACAGCCAGCTCTGACTTGCTGAGGGATCTTGGGAAAGATTTGTAGAAACCTCGCTAGGTCTGAGGATCTAATCTTTGAAGTGAGGGGTTGGACCAAGCTCTCTGACATTCATTGCCTCCCTACTGTCTGTCAAAAAAAAAAAAAAAAAAAAAAAAAAAAAAAATCCTGGCCCTATTCTAACTCTTTCAGCCCTAACTCCTTTAACATACACACACCTTAGCCACAGTGAAATACTTTTTGTCCCTTGGTGCCTCCACCCCTCAGCTTGTATCTTCCTACCTCTGTTCATTCCTACCTCTGTTCATTTCACCTGCAATCCTTTGTCTGTTCATAGGGCATCCTATCCAGCCTCTGAGCCCAAGTTCAAACGCTGTCTATGGATGTTCCTGGACTCCCAGCTGAGAGCCATCTTACCCCATCTTCTCTGCAGGATGCTTTGCTATGTCCTATTGTCATCTGAGCATGCACCTTGCTTCCCACCAAGTTATTCACAACTTGAGGATCGAAACATGGCAGTATTCATCCTTGTAGCCATCAAGGCATCCAGCACAGTAGTTAGTTCTCAGTAAATGTGAAATCACATCCTTTATTCTTGTGTGGCCAACTCAGGCATCTTGCAGAGCTCCCCCAGATCACTCTGATGTGTAGGTCTGCTGAATAGGGTTAGGTAATAATAATAGAAGAGACTTTGCCATTTGTAGCAATGTGAATGGACCTGGAATTGTCATTCTAAGTGAGGTAAGCCAGAAAGAGAAAGAAAAATACCATATGATATCACTCATATGTGGAATCTTAAAAAAAGAAAAGGACACAAATGAACTTATTTACAAGACAGAGACAGACTCACAGACATAGAAAACAAACTTATGGTTACCGTGGTAAACAGGGGATGGGGAGGGATAAGTTGGGAGTTTGGGATTTGCAGATACATACTACTGTATATAAAATAGATAAACAACAAAGTCCTACTGTGTAGCACAGGGAACTATATTCAATACCTTGTAATAATCTATAATGAAAAATAATATGAAAAGGAATATATATATGTACAACTGAATCACTATGCTATACACCACAAATTAACACAATGGAAATCAACACAACATTGTAAATCAACTATACTTCAATTTTAAAAAATTAAAAAAGAAGAAGAAATTGTGGGTGCCCTCTAGGAACCACAGCCATCCTCCAGGAGCGGAAGGTGGCCTCCAACTAACAGTGGGCATGAAGCTGGGGCCCTTAGTCCTACTTCTGCAAGGAAATCAATTCTGTCCATGACCTGAGAGAACCTGGAAATGGATTTTTTTCCTCCAGTCCAACCTCCAGATGAGATGTAGCTTCGCTGATCCTTTGAGGAGAAGGAGAAGGAGGAAAAGGAGTAGACCTTGGGCAGAGGATCCAGCTAACTCACTTCTGGATTCCTAGTCCATAGAAACAGAAGTTAAAAATACATATTTAAGCTACTAAAAATGGGAGGGCCTTTGAACTTCTTGGTAAGTCTCACTTGGAGCAAGCACTGATCTCATTCCAACCCACGCCAGGTAGGGGTCAGCAATGTGGAGTGTTGGGTGAAAGTTTCATTGAGAATCCTATAGCTTCACATTGAGGCCAGTCTCGCCAACACTCTCCTTGTTGTTTGCAAGATAAGGATGAGCGTGTTCTGGGCAGAAAAGAGTGGTCTCTGTGTGGTACAGCTCCTGATGGTGGAGTGAAAGGTGGAAAGGCTAGTCTGGAAGGATAAAGAAGAAATAAAGGGAAGGAAGAAAATCCCAGGGGAAAATAACGAACAGTGTAGACCGAGACCATGACAATGGTCCCAACATCCTTTTTATAGCAAGATTACCATCTCCAGATCTGTCAACTTGTTGACATGTTGTGGCGAGACTGAGGCTTGGCCAAGCCAGTGCCCATGCCAGTGGCTAGAATTATGTGGCTCTCTCGGACCTTACACAATGAACTTTGAGACCTTCCTCCGGAATGCCGGCTTTCCTCCAGGGCTGAGGGGAAACGGGCAGCTGTACTTGGGTGAACCTTTGCTCCCTCCTTATTGGCTTCCTCTCTCCACCCACAGCAACTGAAATCATTAAAATCCTGTATAATTAAAATTTCATCCAAGTTACACCAGTTATGTCTGCTGGCCGCAGTGAAGTGTATAAATATCTTAGAAAGACATAAAGACAGAGGCTGCTTCCTGCCCGCGGTTTCCCCTCACACAGGATGCTGTCTGCTACCCTGTCTGCTATGGACAGCCCAATGAAGCCTGAGCTCCCTGCTCCCACCAGCCTGCTCTCACAGGACCTCGGTTCCACAGGTTATTTACAGGGATAGGGTCTAAAGGCCCCACGTTGTCAGATTTGGGAGTTTGCTCTTTCGGATCTCCCTCTTAATCTCTTTCCCTCCCCTCTTCTCTCTCTCCATTGAGATTGTGATCTCTTGCTTTTGCATATATTTACATTAAAATGGCTAAATAAATGCCTCATCCACTCATTTAACTAGAAAACTGGAGTTTATCTCTTTGCCTCCCCATCCTCTACGCCAACATCAGATTAATTTGTCTGAAACAAATTTGCATTGTTATTTCGTGGCTCAAAACCTCACAGTGGTTTTGCATTACCGACAGGATGATGTTGGAAGTCTATGTAAGTTCATTCACTGAATGATGAATTCTGAGCATGTATCTCATGCCAGGCACTGTCAGGGTTCTCTTGTCATAGATTCTCCAGCAGCTGCAGGAGGCAGTGAAAAGATGATCCTGCAGCTCAGTCACTAGCATGGGGTCCTGGAGACCTGGTGTTGTGGGCAGTGTGTGCATCTCTGAGTCACGGAATACCTTACCTAGTGTGGGTATCATTGAATTGATGATGGCTTTGCTGTCACGTCACATCCACTGAGATGCTTGTGGCAGGTCTGGGATCAGCATGTGTCTTGATTTGAGTTCCCACATAATTGACTTTGAGACAGGGATTTGAGTGCAAGCAGCTTATCTGGGAGATGGTCCCAGGCAAGTGAGACAAGAAGGGGAGAAGCCCCCAAAGATGGCATCATCAAGTCAGTAACCTTTAGGCAAGTGGAGCTCAACTCCCCTTGGGAAATCCTGGAGGCAGTGCAGAGCAGACCTCAGACTCATCCCAGTCGAGGCTTGGGAAGCCGGGCATCATCCGACATGAGTCCCCAGAGGTCTCTGTGGAGAGCGGTTCCAGGGTCCTGAACGCGATTTTATGTCTTGCTCACCTGCACGTGCCTGGGGTTGCTGGCGTTGCTCTAAACAGCCCTCCGCATGGAGAGGCGAGGGTTGTGGGTTATAGCAGGGGATTGATGGATTCACTACAGCCCGTAAGACCCCTGGTTCCTGCCTGAAGAGCGCCTTGTGTGGTTCATTCTCATTATTTGCGGTGATGTTCTATAAAGTCACCATGGACACCAAAGGATCCGATACTGAGCCATTACTCATAGAGGAGACAGATAGGTAGCTACGAGCTGTCAGTCAGCAGACCAACACATAACCCCATTTTATGTGTTTCTGTTTAAAGACAGCTTATTTCTATACACTGTGCATGACTGCTGGGCTCAAGGCCAACAGCACTTTGATTCGTCCTGATGAATCTTGTCGAGCACGTCTTCCTCGTTAAGGCTCATCGCAGCCTTCTTGATCTGGGACACTGGACGCTAGACAGCACTCTGCTTGGGGGCCATTTTAAACAATGAAATCACCAACGATAAGTAGAAAAATGACACTAAATAGACGGTGAAAAGGACACCTATTTACAGTGCGAGAGCTGAAACAGGAAGGCAGAGCGCAACCTTCTTCGACATCACCCGGAACGTGGACATCACGGAAATCAGGTTTTTTGCTGTTCTGTACGTGTCTGTGGGTGATCGCGAAAGTGCCTCGAGTTGCACTGATTGCAGGCTGACAAATAAAATTTTTTAAGTAGACGAATTCGCAAAAGCAGAATCAGTGAATAATGAGGACAAACTGTATTTCACTGTAGGATAAATATGGTAAACACCTACCATAAGGCTTAGTGGGGTTTAGTAAATTGCATCCCATAAAATGTGGCCTGGTATTTTTGTGAGACTAAAGAGGGTGACTAGAGTAGGCCTGTGCAACTAGTCGGAAGCCTGTTAAATAGTTATCAGTTATCATTTAAAAACACCAGGAGCTTATGCTCCTTAATAAAAAATACTTTTGGATCGGAACAATTTGTCTCTGGCTAATTTGGATTTTCTTGGGGACACCAGTAACTTTCTTTGTACTGACACAGAGAAGTCAGTAGCTGAATTAGATGAATAGGCATAGAATTATTGAACTAAGCATGTTTCAGGTCACCTTCCATGCGTGTTGTACATGAAAGAAGGGTTTTAGAAATATGAACTTGTTTGTAAAATAAGAAAGGGAAGCAAGAGGTATTAATTTGTAGAAGTAAGAGAAGAAATAAGAAAATTTATGTCTGTAGGACTATATTATACATAAATTTTTATAAATGTTATATAAAATATATACTAGACAAGTATATTTTAAATGCAAGCTAAACTAATTAGGACTGATGCAGTATTTGCTGGAAGCAATGGAAAGTATTGGGCAAAAGGAACTAGATTTTGTGGCTGATCTTGGCCGTTACTGAATGGCATATAGTAGGGTAAAGTTGGATAAAAAATTAGAGAAATGAAAGTGCTCAAAATGTGTCCATTTTCTTTGGAAGGATTTTAGTTGTTTTTGTCTACCATCTCTCTGGGTTTAATTATAGTCAGTGCTTGGTTATGGCATGGGAGAAAAATGAAGAATTATTTCTGGATGGATTTTGAGGATAACATGATGATGCGTGGTAATAAACATCACCTGTGAGTTTCTGTTCATCGCATCCCACTAAGGTACAGTCTTTTACAGTGTTTCAAAATGAATGCTTGCATTCACTCATTCACTCACTCATTCATCGGTCTATACTGAATCTTCACTCGCTGGACAGCCTTCTGGGTGTTGGAGATACAGCAGTGAACTAAACCTAACTACTTCCCTCATGGAACTTACTCAGTAGTGGGGAGAGATGGACACTGAATAAATGCATATGCAAAGCAGAATTTCAGATGCTGGTAAGAGCAAGGGAGAAACACGGAGCAGGGAAGGGAGACGGGGCTCCTTTTGTGTGCTACTTCAAGTATTTGTGATCCTCCCTTTGACTCCAGATGCTCCTGCCAAGACCAGTCCCAGCAGACTTTGGCCAGCTCTGTGCGGCTCTGGGGCTTCCATACGCTGAGCCTGGGACACTCCATGGAAACCAGCTCTATATTCAGACATGCATAACCCCAAAGCGCAGGCAGGAGGGGGTCAATCAATGCTTCTCGTTTTTGTCCCCTGGAGCTTTAGTTCTGATATATATTTCCTATGCTTTCCTCAAAGGCACCGAGAAGGATCAGTCATCTCAGCGAGACAGCAGCTGGGTTGCACATCCTTGATGGCCCTTCCCTCCTTGCCTCTTTCACTCACCTGGTCCTGCCCTTCTGCTCCCTGGGATTGAATTCTCAAATAACTCCCTGCATGTAAGCCTTTGTTCAGACTCTGCTTTGGGGGATCCCATGGTAGATGGAGAATGCAGCGGTTGGAATGGTGTTGTAAGTATAAATGGGGTTTCCAGGAAAGGCATCGCTAAGAAGGCATTTTTGAGAAAAGACCTGAAGAAGGGAGGTAGGAATCATGCAGGTAACTGGGGGGACAGCATTCCAGATTCTGGGGATGACAGCAAGGACAGGGATGGGCAAGAGAGAGTGAGGAGTAAAAGGAGATGCAGCCAGAGGGATGACGGAGACCCAGATTCCATCCCATGGCACCATTGTTAGGATCTGGGTTTCAACCCAAGTGAGATAACCAATTTATTCTCAGAAATTCTGCCTGCTTTGCCCCTTTTATATTTTATTTTTAATTTTATGTTTGTTTGATACACTTGGATCCTCATTTTCTGGGCAGGTACGTTGAATCTTTTAAAAGTGAGCTTCACTTGGTGAAAGCTGCATATTCCTATTCTCAGCTTTCTTGGGTTGCTACCGAAGTGGTGACTTCTTTGAGGACAGCGCTGCAAGTGTTATTGTACTGGATCCATGCATGTTGAACCTAGAGTGTCATTCCTAACTCCATCTAGCGAGCAGATACTTACTGAGTGCTGCTCTGTGCATGACCCTGTGAGGCAGCAGGAAGATGTTTAAGACTCTAAGGAGCTGAGAATGTGATAATGCCTGATGGCATCTGAATCAGCCGGATCGCGATCCTGAAAGTCTGCTAATTAAATATGCCACGTTCATTTTTTCCCCTTGTACATCATTTCCTTTAATTTTGCTTCTTTCCCCCTCCCCCCTTTTGCTTTTACGGGAAGAACTTCTGTACATCAAACCATATCCCTACTTATTTCAAATGTCATAAATCCTATTGCTGTTTTCAACTGTCTTACATTTCTTCTCTAATTTATCCCTACTGACTAGAGATGTAATTCTTGGGACTATTTTGACAGAGAGAGAGAGAAAGAGGAGAACTAACTATAGAGTGGGAATTCTTCTTCAATGGAGAGAAATGAGTAACTGGCCATGACTGAAGAATTTGGAAATTAAAGGAATAATGTAGATTTACGCTCAGCTAACTCTTCCACTTCCTATGCTCATTCGATGTGTCAGGGGTGAGAGGAGTTCTCTAAGCGGTGGACATGTCCCATGAATGTCTTCTTCTTGCTCCAAAGAGAGCCTCCCTTGTCGCTTTAGACGTTCTCTGGCCTCACCCTGTCTCGGCGTTGGCTCTCTGGTCTGTACTGTTTAGTATCGCACCCTTTATTGTGCAGAGATCCTTTGTGTTGTGTCGTGTGATTTTCGTTCTCACGGGCTTCTCTTCCTTCTTGAACCGTCTCGGTCGCGGGATCCTCCCTCTCCTCCCCTGGAACCTGGGGATCGGCAGCAGGTCACACATCTGAGCATGCGCAGGATTTCCCGTCTCCCGGAAGTTCCTCATTATTAACGCGAATCACATGCATAGTAGCATGTGCCTTGTCACTTCCTTTACTTTCTGAGAAATGAAATGGTAAGGAAGGCAAGTTAAATGCAGACATTTATCAGATGACCTCCTTTCAGATGGAAATTTCCAATATTTCTAGATAACTGAACTCTCTCCTTCCATAACTTGCCAGTGTGCCAATTTTATGATCAGTTTCAAGATTAACTAATTTCTTCAGCATACTTCTATTACTGTGCCTCCTTTGGTCCTCCCTGTCTATACTATACACACCTATATGTGTATGTACATGTGTACATACCTTTTACCATTACCTAGATTTCACTACTAAAATTTTATTCTTGTATTGACAGATTTCCCCAAAGACTAGAGTGACCATATGTCCCAGTTTATCTGAAACAGTGCTGGTTTATCTGTTGTTCCTCTGGTAACTAATAATTAATACCTCCCCTTTTGTTTTCAAAAGTGTGCTAATTTGGACTCTAAATTATGGGATTACCCTATCAAAGTTGTTTTTTCTTCCCCTCACATCCTGCATGCTCTCTCAAAGTCTGAATCCTAAGTTGGAAATAACGTAACTTAACAACATCTGTGCCCCTGGACCTTTAATTTCCTGACCCGCACTTCCAGCCTGTGGGGATTTTCCCTGTCACATGCTCCTGGCATTGTCAAGTTCACATGTGGCTGGACTGTGCCATCGACCCAACGGGTTTTTTTTTTTTTCTTCCTGGGTCTTTGACCCCTTCGTTTCAATGTGCTGCTTCCTCTGACTCTTCCCTGTAGGATGTGTTGTTTTGGCCGACCCTCATCAGGTCATGGTTGATGGTCTGTGGGAGGATGGGCTATACCTTTGGTACAGGTGAACTGGTTCTGAGTCCCTTCTCTTCCTGGTCCTCTTCTTTTTCACCAGCCCGTATCCTGAGAATCTTTGATATCTGGAATTGTTAGTTTCTTCCTGGAACACTTTGCTGTGTGTAACCAGCAGGCATGCAGAAAAGAGTTGGCTCCAACTTTTCCACCTGTTCTTCAGACAGAGAGGCCAGCCTGGCAAAATAGTGGCCTCCAGTAGAGAAAAAGAAACCTAGCAAGTTTCCGCAGGCCATAGAAACAATCCTCGCTGCTTCTCTACTTTTTGGAAAACAAGGTGTGTTGAGTGTCAAACCCTTTGCGTCTCTCTTAACACCACCCGGAGCGAGCTCCTCTCTACCTGCTCCAGGTGGAGGAAGGCTGGTCATCTCAGTGGTCAGTCATAACCTTGGAGTCAGACAGCTTTGGGTTTCATTCTTTACTCTGTGGCCTCAGGCAAGTTACTGTATTTCTAAGTTTCCTTGTTTGTAAAATGCGAATATCAATTCCTATCTTGTTGGCTTTAGGGGAGAGTTAGATGAGATCATGTATACAGTATGCTGAGAATTGTGCCTGGCAATGAGTGTAAACCTAGTATATAGTTGTTTTTCTTACAATAATGACTGTTAATTTTAGTATCAGAATTATAGTGAACCGTCAGTTCATCAGATTCTATCTTATGAAGTTGACAGCAACAACTAACACAATGACAAGAACTACTGAGTGAGGTTCTAAAGCAACCTCGCTCTGTTCTCTTGGGTGGCTATTGGTGGCTGACAATACCAGAGTCAGCGGATCATCCCGTAGACCATGTGATGGAACAAAAATGATCCTGTAAGTAATTAGGCAGCTTTGATTTTTGTTTTGCAGATTCTTCCTCCTTTTAACTCAACAAGGGATAACGTCCACCATAGCTTTTCTTCTTGAAGAAGGACAGCATGGGGAGAATGAAGGGTGAAGAGAAACCAGCATTACAAGTAGCTCAAGTTTGTAGGCTGACCCACTGGGGACTCCCAAGAAGGTCTGTTGGTTCGCCAAAGAGTGTGACCCCCAAGTGAAATTTGAGTGCTTCTGTTGAGTTACTTCTTTCCTTCTGGAGGCCAGGGGCAAATTCCTGATACTCCTCCCCTCTAGATTCTTAGTTCTTTGATTTTCTTCCCATTGTAAATTGTCTACCAGACACTATCTCAGTCCAGACCCATAACCAGCTGAACCAACGCTTCCTAGAAGATGACTATGATGACTCTTTTCAGCTGGTAGAGTTAGAGGATCCTGTTTTTCCTCCATAGCCAATATTTCCCTTATCACGAAGACTTGTATTCAAATGGTATTATTTCTTTTTAGAGCCAAACGTATTTCTCATTTCATATTGTCAGATGATCTGATTACTTCTGAGCACCATCCCTCGGCAGGGGAAAGAGCAGATAAACTGAAGCCCACTGTGCTTAAGTGACTCTCCAGGATCTCATGATGAGTCAGGAAACCAGACAGGAATAGAAGCCACGACTCTAGCCTCCCAAACTGTTTTTCTGACCACCAGACCACACTTCCTCTCCAGACTATGAAACACTGGAAAATGGGAGTCAGGCAGAGAGTAAATATGGAGGCAAACCCACAGAAACACAATTTTACTTGTACCCAAATCATGTCATTTAGCAAAGGAAAACAGAAAAACACCCCAGTCTCTTTGCTGTCATCAAAATTATAACCTAAACCCATAAGGGATATAGAATAGGAAATGAGTCTGCCCTAAATTGACATACTTTTTCCGTTTAAAATGAATTTGAAAAGATTGTCCATCTTTCAGTCCTGATGTGTTTTTCCCTTATGCAAAAGGAGAACCTAAGCATTCAGAATAGGTTTTATTTAGGTTCAAGTGCATATAAATAAAATACCTGTATTATTCTTATTCTTTACATGATCAAGACTTTAATTACTACTTATTGCGTGTTTAAGGCTTTGTGGGAGCAATAGGCTTATTAGACATAGTCACTGTCTATAAACTTAATATTTAGTTGGACAGAGACCGTATATACCCATGAAGAACTGAAGGCAGTTGGTGATGAATACCAAATGAGCAGGAGTGATTGAGAAGCGGTGCCTGAAGTGCAAAGCTGGAATCACAAAGCAACATTTCATGAAGACTTGGGTTTGAGTCTCAACTGTATCACTCGTTAACTCTTGGACAAATCAGATTCTATGCATCGACAAGAGGCGACAGCCATTGCCTGGCTGTCTTCCAACAGCGTTGGTGTGTAGACCAACATGAGACAATGCATGTAAAATGGGCTGTGAGCTGGAAGATTAAAATGTGGGAGGAATTCAGATCGTAGGCGTTGTCAGAATCAGGCCAGGGTTGCACAGGTAGGCCTTTCTCCTTTGTTTCTGGAGTCCTCAGTGATACAGTTTTCAAGGGCTACATAGCCTGCCCAAATGGAAATTAAAACAAGAAATTAAAAGCAGGGTCCCTTTGAAATTGTTTTTGGCTATGAAAATAGAAAATAACATAATATTTCCCCTTTGGCAAATAGCTCCCTGCCGCATCCCTTTGGAATACGGGCGAGTGAGAGAGCAGAACACCTGCGTGAAATCAGCTGACGACGGTTGTGTAGAGAGAACTTTTCCATTTGGAGGAGGAAGACATGCAACTCAGAGGAGCCAGGTCCTCTGTCCCGTGGGACACAGAATGCCAAAGCCTTGCCCACCTGTGGTTCCCAGGAAGCAACAGCATTTCATCACCCAGACTATGTGGCAACCAACTGGAATCCTTGAATGACCCTTCCATGGAAACAAGCCTGACACTGTGTTCAGGGCTTCCATCTGTGGGTGAAACTGGGTATTGTTGAGATGGGAAACTTGAGAAAAGGCAGGAATTGACTTTTAAAATTAGGCAGAGAAAATTGACCGTAATTATTGTTCAGTTAGAGCCCGTGAGGACATTTTAATTCCAGGAGGTCATGTGAGTTTTCTTAATCCAGGAACCAATTAATTGTAAAACTCTTGTCTAAGAGTCTTTATTAATCTCTGTATCAAGTCATTCTTTTACAGCAATAATTCATTACCTTTTACACTGAGCAAAAAATGTAGATTTCTGCTGTTGACTGTGTGACCTCAATTATGAAATCAAAAGACAGCTATTTAAAATTGTCTTCTATCTAAAATACAGCCATTAGAATACAATCCCTGTCTTTCTCTCGGGGTCATGCATGGCCTAATGTAAGTAACACTGTAGAGTCCCTGTGCCAGAAGTAGAATAATAGGCAACTTTTAGACCATAATGCTCTGGCGCCAGCCAGCCCTCAGGCGCATCATTTTTGATTGTGAAATTTATAGGAAAAGCTTTGTGGGTGGTTGTAATATATTAGCACCACCTAGTGGTGATGGGCAGAGCTGCCTTTCTTCACTCCCCAGGACCCCACCTCCATCAAATTACTGCCCAAGCACGGCTGACGGAACTCTATTTATAGTCTTTTATCTAATTTTGTGGCCACTTTCCACTTTGAAAGTTAAAGGTGCTGCACAACTGGGGTAAAAAGATGAAGAAATGTACAAACTATTATAATAATAGTAATAATACTAATAATCAATAATTTATTGAACACTAACATGATAGGCTGTAGTAAGTGCTATGTTTTGTTTTAATTTTTTTAAATTGAAATGTAGTCAGTTATAATGTGTCAATCTCTGGTGTACAGCATAATGTCCCAGTCATGCATATACATACATATTATTCATTTCCACATTCTTTTTCATTAAAGGTTATAACAAGATACTGAATTTGGTTCCCTGTGCTACACAGAAGAAATTTGTTTTTTATCTATTTTTCTATATAGTAGCTAATATTTACAAATCTCAAACTCTCCAATGTATCCCTTTCCACCCCCTCTCCCCCCATAAGATTGTTTACTGTGTCTGCAAGTCTGTTTCTGTTTTGTAGATGAGTTTATTTTTATAATCCTTTTAGTCAATCCTCACAAGACCAGTGAGGTAGATTTTATTCTTACTTTCCCATTTTGCAGGTGAGGAAACAGACAGAGCGCTCAAGTAACTGGCCTTGGTTACATACCTGGTATTTAGAGGCTTTAGGTATTTCCTTGTCTCACTGACATTAAATTTTCAGGTGTTTTCATGTTGGTACCATCAGAAGCATCTCTGCTATGATACTATGAGTAGGTGGAGCTCAGAATTTTTCCCAAACTGAGAAAGAACCAACAGCGAGGGAACCAGTGGGGCATACTGATTGAGAATGGGTGCTGCAGGGTCAGACTAGAGCTGGGTTCAAGGCACAAGCCAGCCAATTATTCCTCCTGTATCCCTGGGCAAATTATGGTTCCACTCAGAACCTCGGTTTCCTCTTCTACGAAATGGAGATAATACTATCCTACTCATGGAGGAGGTGGCAGTGTTGGGTGAGATATGTATGCATAGATTCTGGCTCATATTGAATGAATATTGAAGGGTTATGACTAGATTACTATTAAAATAATTTTTTTAGATTTTGTGGATTTCTATTTTAATTTCTTTGAATGCTGAAATCATCCAATGATTAGAGTTTTCTGCTTCCCTCCCAAGTTATCAAAAGATTCATTTTGTGGATGGAAAATAATGAGTTAAGAAGCCTATGTCTTAAGGTTCAATAGCAAATCTGGGGTAGAATGGAAAGTAGTGTAAACTCGTTTCTAATTTGTCACATATTGTGGAAGAAAGGAGTGGCTGGTTCACAGTATATAGTGTTGCCGCCATTGGCAAGCTTGCTCACATGAGGCATCCAGAGAAGTTTCAGATGGTGGCCAATGGCTCTTCCTGTCTGGAGGGTGGCTGTGGATGGTGGAGGTTTGAGAGCAGCCCCTCTCCCCTCCCAAGGATGCACCTCTGGTCCTTGCAGAGGGCACCTGGCTTTCATTTTCAATTCTCAGGGCTCTGGGGGTCCCCATAGGTAACAGAAATCTCTCTCAGGGCTCTTTCTTCTCTGTGACTTGTCCCTGCTCGTTCAGCACAGCCTGGGGTTGCTGCTGGAGGGGCTGAGGATGGGAAGGGTGAAGAATTTTGATTAGAGGATAGAGGACCGTGTAATGGGAGGGAGTTGGACTCACAGTGGCTTATGTGAAAGAAAATCAGATTCTCCCACTGCCCAGGGTCAGCTCGGAGAGCCCGACTCCTTTCTCCTTTGCTTGGCATGACTGCAACCCTGTTCCTGTTTCTATCATCCTGCTCTTCCTATAGCTCTGAGCTCCTGGAACATAGAGAGAGGCTTGGTTAATATCATACCACCCCTAACAAACTCTCTGCCCTGCAGTCGGAGCTGCCTTTTATAAACGAGTCTGATGATTTTACTTCCTTATCTCAAGCCACACAGTGGCTTCCACTGCTCTTACCAAATAGTGTGAAATCTGCAGCCTAACTTAGCAAGGCCATATGTGATCCAGCTCCTGCCCCTTCAGGCCTCCTGTTTACACTCCAGGTGCTTCATTTCCAGAATGTTCTAAGCTCCTTCAGACCCCAGGGCCTTTGTACATACTGTTCCCTCCACTAGGACCATCTTCACTGGACTCCCTCTTACTTATTAATCCATAGACTTGGGGTCCCAAACTTTGCCACCTGTTTGAATTGCTTAGGGAGTTGTAAAAAATTCTGATGCCCAGGCATCATCCCATACCAGTTTAATCAGAATCTCTGGAGGTGAGACCCATGGAAAAGGATTTTTGAAAGCTCCCCACGTGATTTCAATGTGCAGCCAAGTTTGCGAACCAGTTCTTAGATGAAGTACTTTCTCCACGTAGTTGCCTAATTTCTTAATTTTCCAGTTTAGTTTGCATCCTTCATTACGTGTTCTCATAGTTCTCTGCACATTTTGCATTTGTTGACTATGTCTCCCACCAGACTGTGTCTATTGTGTTCTCTATTCCTAGGGTGTGGCTCGGGGCTTGGCACGTAGGAGGACCGGATGAAACTGGAACGTGGATGTATTAGTGTTGCCACCACCAGCGGCTGGCACTCTCCAAAGGGTAAGAGGCTGCACTTTGACTTGGCTCAGGCACCTGCATCCATGTGTTGAGTCAATGAAACAGCTGCTGAGAAGAGGAGGGCGCCCTGCTGGGAAGTGCCCACAATTCCATTATCTGGGGAGAGTGTTTCCCTGCCTTTGGAAATGCTTCGATTTCTGGGTCACAGCAAGAACCAGAATTATCAGGGCTTATATCTGATCATTGGGCAGTCCTCCCACAAAGGATTTGCCTATTAACTTACTTATAATTAATTGTCTTCTGGAGTGAATATTTACCAAGAAAAACATTCTCAATACTCAACAGTCAAAGGATATTTCCAATGACGGGTACTAAATTTTTTTTTTTTGATTGAAGCACAATTGAGTTACAATTTTGTATTACTTTCAGGTGTACAACATAGTGGTACAAAATTTTTATAGATTATACTCCACTTAAAGTTATTATAAAATATTGGCTATATCCTTTGTGCTGTACAATATATCCTTGTTTAGTGTATTTATTTTATACATAGTAGTTTGTACCTCTCACTCTCCTACCCCATCTTGCCCCTCCCCCTTTCCTCTCCCCACTAGTCACCACTAGTTTGTTCTCTAGATCTGTGAGTCTGTTTCTTTTTTGTTATATTCACTAGTTCAATAAATGATAACAGGTTATCTGTCTTTCTCTGTCTGAATTACCTTACTAAGCGTAATACCCTCCAGGTCCCTCTATGTTGTTTCACATTGCAAAATTTCATTCTTTTTTTATGGCTGAGTAGTATCCATTTTGTATATATATACACACATGAAGTCTTCTTTATCCATTCATCTGCTAATGGACACTTAGGTTGCTTCTATACCTTGGCTATTATAAATAATGCAGCTAATGAACATTGGGGTGCAAACCATTTCTCAAATTGACCATGTATTTCTTGGTGAATATTCACTGGTATGGACTATGAACAAAAAATAAATTAATAGAGCAATATATTAGCATAAGAGCAGACTAACAGTATCAATATAGCCATAGAATGTACTTCATGGAGACCAGAAATGAGTTTAGTTTATGGCCTCCAATACACTATATTGAGGGATAACCTAGATACGATGTCAGAAGGATAAAAAAATTAAAGACATGGTGTCCGTGTAAAATGCACTCTATAATCAAAGCACAGTGACAGGACAATCCTGACATCCATCTCAATGCTTCACTTTTTCTTTTTTGCATTCACTTCTACAGATTTGTTTCATTATATCACAAACAGGGAAAAATATCTTATTGAAAGGGAATGTAAGAAGATGCAACATCTAATGAATGGAAATCTGAACTAGAATCTACCAATAGATTTTGCATCTAACTTTTTCTGCAGCTGTGGATGACTCATTTTAGTGTCTCAGTTTCTCCACCCTTAGAATGAGAGTAATAAAATTTGCCGTTAATTAAAGTCTCTATTTTTTTTTAACTGTTTGGGAAGTTGGGTCCAATGGAAAAATGAAATACTTGAGGATATGACTTAGCCTGTGCTAGGAATTTTATAGGCAGTTCACCAAGGATTTTTTTCCAAGTGATTTGCACGATACGCAAAATGTATTTTAAGCTGAATGCCTTGGACTGAAAGCCATGCACAATAACCTGTCCCAAAAGCAATTATCACATCAAGACACACCCGTTGGGATTCAACGTTCCTATTTAAAGTCTGTCCAGACATCACAGCCCACATGTATAATGGCTTTGGCAGAAGAGTGAGAGCCAGCATTGGCGGGAGCCTCGTTTAACTGAGCAGGAAATAGACGTTTTCCGAACCAAAGTTTTGAAAGTTGAGAAATACCTATTTTGTGAGCAGAATTTACGGCCTCATTCCTACGAGAAGAAGAAGTAAAAGCAAATGGACGACACTTAATTCCATAAAGAAGTCACAGCTCTGGAGCCCGTTTTCCAATGGGACCTGAGGGTGTTTGTGGAACAAATGAGCATCTAAAAATATTTCGATCTCTTTAGATCCCTGAGATTTCAAGTATAACATTCAATTCAGGCACTGATTTTTCAAGAGGTCTTTGCTTCCTCCTCTTGTTTTCTGGGTTAGAAGCTCCTTTGTGAATGCTGGTTACTGGGTTTCCATATTGTTTTGGAACTGTCCTTTTCGCCATTAGATTGTGAGTTATTGATGGATGACCATGGATGCTGCTTATTCATCTTTGTTCCTGTTGTAATCAGCACAATTTGAACAAGAATCAATCTTGTTCAAGAGTGGGACCTAATTAAACTTACAAGCCTTTGCACGGCAAAGGAAACCATAAGTAAAACAAAAAGACAACCTATGCAATGGGAGAAAATATTTGCAAATGATGCAGCTAACAAAGGTTTAATTTCTATATAAACTGCTCATACAACTTAATAACAAAAACAACCAAACAGCCCAATCCAAAAATGGGCGGAAGACCTAAACAAGCAATTCTCTGATGAAGACATACAAATGGCCAATAGGCACGTGAAATAATGCTCAGTATCACTAACTGTCAGAGAAATGCAAACCAAAACTACAGTGAGGTATCACCTCACACGAGTCAGAATGGCCAGCATTAAAAAGTCCACAAACGATAAATGCTAGAGAGGGTGTAGTGAAGATGGAACCCTCCTGCACTGTAGGTGGGAATGTAGTTTGGTGCAGCTGTTAAGGAAAACAGTATGGAGGTTCTTTAAAGGACTAAAAACAGACTTACCATATGATCCGGCAATCCCACTCCTGGGCATATATCTCGAGGGAACTCTAATTTGAAAAGATACACACACCCCAATGTTCATAGTAGCACTATATACAAGAGCTGAGACATGGAAACTGCCTAAATGTCCATCGACAGATGACTGGATGAAGAAGCGGTGGTATATTTATAAGATGCAATACTATTCAGCCATAAAAAAGAATAAAATAATTCCATTTGCAGCAACATGGATGGACCTGTAGATCATCATTCTAAGTGAAGTAAGCCAGGAAGAGAAAGAAAAAACCACATGATAGCACTCATACGTGGAATCAAAAAAAGAAAAAAGAAGACACTAATGTACTCATCTACAACACAGAAACAGATTCACAGACATAGTAAACAAACTTATGGTTACCGGGGCAAAGTGGGTGGGAAGGGATAGACTGGGAGTTTGAGATTTGCAAATATTAACTACTATGTATAAACTAGATAAACAACACGTTTCTTCTGTACAGCACAGGAAACTATATTCAATATCTTGTAGTAACCTATAATGAAAAAGAATACAGAAAGGAATATATGTATGTACATGTATGGCTGAAACATTAGGCTGTACACCAGAAATTGACACACTGTAAACTGACTATACCTCAATTAAAAAAGAAGAGAGATGATTGCTACATCAATTGACAAAGGAACGAGTACTGTCATCACCATTACAGGCCTGGTACGGTATAGGTGGTGATACTTGGAATCCAAGCAAGAAAAGCTAGTCAAGGGCCACTCTTGTTTGTGCATGACTAAATTGCACCAGGATCTTGCGTCATCGGAGGGCTGAGTGTTTGGCGTGTCAGGAAGCGCTGTGGTTCCATTTGGCCAGTGGATTTTGGCAGTATTGGGTTCTTGTTGCCTGCTGCAGTGATGCAGGGAGGCAGGGAGGAGGGCGGAGGGAAGCCCCAAGTAATTTCTCAGTAATAAAAGCCTGTCTTCTTCAAAGGCTTCTCTTTCCTTACCTCTCAGAGAAAATACTACCTTAACACATCATTCCCTAATTCTCCTTCAAAGAGGAGAGAGACACAGAAAATTGCTTAACAGAGATGGCCAAGAGTTATGCTGGTTCAGTGTGATTCCAGAGGAAAAGCTGTCTTGGCTCAAGGCCCAGGTGGCCTTCAGTTTTTCTGTGCAAGATGCTCTTAGGAAATCTGAGAGTTATGGGTGGAATGTTTAGACCAACCAGGCACGTCCGCAGGTGGGTAGGGGGAATCCCAGGTCAGAGCCAGGCGCTTGATGCGATAATCAGAGGTGGTTTGCTGAGGCCTGGAGGAAAGGTGCAGAATCCTGCAAAACCATGATGTGAATTTGAGAAAGGAGATCTAAGTTAAAATAAAAAAGCAGCAAAGATGACTTGGTTTTTTGAGCAAAGAAGTGTGATGTGTAATTCCACACCCCCTCCAGGAAAGCTCAAATTAGCTTAAAAAAAAAAAGAATGATTTACATTGCAATGATGCACAAAATTATTCCAGTCCTTAAAATACTGAGGTAAAGTTTTGTAAGAGAAGAGTGCCTTTATTTGAAACTGTTGTTCCCCCTAACTATACAGAAATAGGTGACTTTATATAATAATAGTGGAAATGCCCACTTGACAGCCAAGAAGAGACCCTTCAGCTCAGCCTTCTCTGTGGTGACTCAGCTCCCATGGCCTGGGACCCAAGGAACTCTCTGCCCCTGTCCACAGTTACTTTCCAAAACCCTGCAATGTTCACTGAAGGGATAAATAAAACCTAATATCAGCAGCTAAACTATTTGCTCATAAAAAGATATCTATTGAGTAGAAGATTTAAAAAGCCTCCACTGAAATGTCCTTGTGGCAACAATAAAGAGTAATTTAATTTCTGTGCTCATATTGCAGCCTCCTTTTTATCAACTTTATTTTTTAGGTCCAGTTCTTCTCCCCAATCAAGCAGCGAAAAGTAGGACAAAACAGGACCTCAGCCAGCTTGCTTTATACATCTAAGATATGAACCTCCACTCAGAGTATGGGATTTCCTTACAGAAATGTATTGGGGCCACGGCAATAAAATATCTTAAAATTTTTTCGCTAATCTCTACTGTGTATCAGGCACCACCCTAAATATCTTGTGTTTCATTTGTTCTTCTTCCCCACAAGCCCTTGAGAGGTGTTGCAAATCTGGACACGTTACAGACGTCCAGATACGGAAACTGGCTCAGAGAGAAATCTGCCCGGGACACGTGTCATGGTTTGTCGGTAGAGATGCTGAGATTTGAACGGAGGTCTGGTAGCCATCAAAGCTCGAGTTCGCACCCACTTCAGTATCGTGCCTTCCATCAGGGAAGCCCTACGTGGGGCCCAAAACATGTTTATAAGAGTCTGCACTCTAATTTAGAAACCAAACCCAAATGCAAAACAATCCGTGCGCCTGAGAACAAGCCGCGCGATATCTCCGCTTCCCCACCGCCGATCTGCAAACCAGCTCCAAGCGAATTCCAAGCTACTTTAGGGGCCATGCTTTTTCTTCCCGGAATATTTACAAATAGAATCACTGGAGGCCTAAGGCATTCGAGGAATTTACATGTTTGTGCTTCTCATAAAGATGGGGAAGCATTGGATTTCCATGATGGACACGGATGGAGGGAGGTGGAAGGAAGATAAGGGCCGAGGAGGAGGGGGCAGGAGGAGTTTGAGGTGTCAAGGCCTGAGCTCCTTTCTTCCTTCCTAACTTGGAAAGTGAAATTAGGGAGATGGATTGATGGGCATGAGGTCCCCACGGAGCTCTTTTCAAAATGAGATGATTCCTAATTTAATTAGGAGTTTGGAATTTGCGGATACAAACGCCTATGTAGAAAATAAATAAACAGCAAAGTCCTACTGTGTAGCACAGGGAATTATAGTCATTATCTTGTAATAATCTATAACTAAAAAGAATATGAAAAAGGATACATATATATGTAGAACTGAGTCACTATGCTGTACACCAGAAATTAACACATCAAAAATCAACTGTGCTTTGATTTTAAAAAATGACATTACTGAGTTCAACTGTGTTTTAAAATGTACTGCAAAGACAAGGCATGGCTTCTTTAAGAAGAGATTGTATGAAGTTTTGTCAGAACCAAAACAGCTATTGGGCCATTAAAAATGCTTAGCATTGAAACAGCTCACCTGCTGTTACTTGAAAGCGCCACTGGGAAACAACGTGCACGTTAAGATTCCACTGTTGCAAAAGGCACACATATAGCAGGACTGACGCATGAATATTCTTGTAACCAAGTGCCATAGATGGAGCAGCTTCAACAGATTTGGAGGCTGGAAATCTGAGATCAAGGTGTCGATGGGGTTGGTTTTTCTTGAGGCCCCTGTTCTTGGCTTGTTAATGGCTGTCTTCTCCTTTGTTTTTACATGATCTCTCTGTGTGTGTCTGTGTCCAGAAACCCTCTCCTTGCAAGGACATCAGTCATATTGAATTGGGGTCCACCTTCATAATTTCATTTTAACTTAATCACCCCTAGAAAGATCCTGTCTCTGAATATAGTCACATTTTGAGAGACTGTGGGTTAGGGCTTCAACCGATGAATTTTGGAGAAGACCAAATTCAGCCCATAGCAGGCATCCTGAGTGAGAAACATGGGTACCAATTCTCCCTTTGCCAGGATGATGGGCAGCACTGTCTGTGGGGCAGTGTCGTTCCGGGCAAGGAGAATTCAGTGCATCTCCCCCTCCGCTCTTGACTTTTCCAGTCCAGGAAACCTCACGTGTTGGTAAGCTGACTGGAAATCCAGTCAACTCTTGGTTCTCAGTTTTCCCAACCCAGTTATTACAATAAAATTCTGATGTGTACTTCTACTGCATAGCACAGGGAACTATATCCAATTTCTTGTAATAACGTATAACGGAAAAGAGTCTGAAAAGAAAAAATATATATCAGTATGTATATGTATATCTGAATCACTTTGCTGTACACCTGAAACTAACATTGAGTCAACTACACGTCAATAAATATATTTTTTTTAATTTTAAAAAGTTTTAAAAACTTCTTTAAAGTCATTTTGAAGGTAAAAATCCAATACTTCATAAGCATTAAAAGCAGAGGAACAAAGGAAACTAAAAGCAGGGTGGGGTAAAAATGTAGACTCGTAAATGAAGGTGTGTTCTCAAGCTACACTTCAGCAAATATTCTTCAAGGGCCTGCCGTGGCAGAGGGGCCAAGTGAGGCTCTTGAGACACAAAGAGGAAACAGAGAATTCCTGCCCTTGAGGCCCATGCGGGGAAGGACAGGGAACAGAGCGTCCTCGTGCAGCGACGTGGGCTGTCAGAGGTTTGTCCCGGTGCCATGGGAACATGAGCAGGAGCTGATGAAGCAGACCGGGACAGGTGGGCGGGAGGGCTCCAGGTGGAGGGCAGAGCACAGGTAGGGTGTGGAGGCAGGACAGGGCTTGCTGAGGAATGGGAAACATGATTGCTTTTGGCCTGGTTGGGGAAGTGAGGCTCAATGGGGAAGAGGTGATGGACAAAGTTGGAGACAGGAAGAAGAGGTGATTAGAGAGCCATGCAGGAATAGAATCAGGGGCTTGACGACTCTTGGAAAATGAGGAATGAGAGAAAGGGAGGAATCTAGAGTGTATTCAGTGACATGTGTCTAATGAGGGTTTATTAAACTCCCACCACGTGACCGACACCATGCCAGGCGTGGAGTACGTGATGGTGGGGAAGAGAAATCAGGTTCCTGCTCTCACTAAACTAAAGTCAGGCCAAGATGCAAAGCAACTAAACACACATTCAAAGTGAAGGGAGATGAACGTGATAAGGGTGGAATGTCTTCTAGATGTGTCTCTGGGTGTTTGCTAGTAATTTTTCCCAACCGAGTCAGAAAGCCCAGAAGATAGAAAAGATAAGAGGTCTGGTTTTGGACGTGTTGAGTTTAAGGTGGAATATGCAGAATGTAACGCATTATTTCCTGGTGCCACTGGAGAATAGGAACGCTTCCCCAAAGGGAGGCGTCTTCACATACACGTGGTGAGCGTTACCTGGCAGTCCCTTCTCTAACCCCTGGTTTTGTAAAAGAGAGAATTTTCCGAGTTTAGTATGAAGTGAATGAAGCAGACAAAATTACTGGCATGTGTGGAGCCTACTTTCTACTAGAAAAATATAGTTTATAAGAAAAACATGAAGATAAGTAAAAAGCAACATAATGCATGGAGGAGGAATATGGCCTACGGTTGTAATTTTTATCAGGGTGGCGAGGGAAAGTCTTTCCTAAAAAAGGTGATTTTCAGAAAGAGCTGAAGGCATGTTTTGGAACAGACAAGAGGTGCCGGGAAGTGGCAGATGAGGAGAGGGTTTGGCCAGCGCTAGGAACCGAGGCCGATCGTCCACAGCGTCTGGGAAAAGTGGCAACGGAGAACAGTATGGAGTTTCCTCCAAAAATGAAACACAGAGTGACTCTAGGATCCAGGAAGTGTACACCCCAAAGAGTGAAAATCAGCATCTCAAAGAGATAACTGTACTCCCAGGCTCACTCACTGCAGCAATATTCACAGTAGCTGAGGGGTGGCAACAGCTTAGATGTCCACTGACAGATGAACAGATAAAGAAAATGTGGTCTATACACACAGTGAAATATTCCTCAGGCTTAAAAAAAAAAAAAAAAAAAAGGAAATCCTGCCACTGGAGACAACCTGGATGTAACTGGAGGACACTGTCCTAGTGAAATTAACCAAGCACAGGACAAATGCTGCCTGATCCCACTTACATGAGGTATTGAAAACAGTCAGCTCAGTGCCTGAGTAGAAGGGTGGTTGCCGGGGCACAGTAGATGGGGAAAGTTGTTCAACAGGCATGAAGTTTCAGTTGTACAAGATGAGCAAGTTCTGGAGATCTGCTCTACAGCACGGATCCGATAGTTAACCATGCTGTACTGTGCACCTGGAAACTTGTCAAGAGGGTAGACCTCACTTTAAGTTCTTATCACAAAAAAAAAAAAAAAAAAAAGGCTGGGGGTGGGGAAGGGCAGGAGGAAACTTTGGAGGTGACACTGTTTATCACCTTGGGAATATGCATGCCTCCAAATTCATCCAAGTGTGTATATTGGAAAGGAGTCTTCTTAAAGGGAAGAAAAAAAAATACTGAGGAATTTTATACATCCCTAGTTTTTCCTTTGCGTGTGTTTTTGAGGAACAATGTTGCCCTCTAGTGTTCAAGCTTGTTTCCTTTATTTCACGCTGGGAGGGGCGGCAAAGGGTTCAAATGTGACTGCATGACAAATTCACCTTGTTGTTTCAGTCCCCTGTGGCGTTTTTGGTTAAGGTTTTCAATTGAAACAAAGGTGAAAATACTACTCGTTCTTTTCTTTTTTTTTGCTTACTAGAAATAGTGCATTAATTAGAAGAACCCAGGCAGGCAAAGACCAGTTTGAAAAATGGCGTAAAAGCTTGCATAGTACATAGCAGACCCTTGATTCAGAGTCCCGTGTCCTATGACAGTCAAACACAGTTTCCATTACTTCCAGGCATTTGTAAAATGCTCAGCGTTTCCATTAACGTGATGTGACATTTATGCAATACACACACAAGGCAAAAGTTTATACTCAGTATGTATAGTCTGGGTTTTTATTAAGACTATTCTTTCAAAACAAATTTCTTGAAATAAAATAATTTTTAGCCTTTTTTTCCCCTCAACTTCCTTCGAGTGTGACCAAATAAACTTCTAGTTTGAACCACAAGGATGCTGTCTTTTGGGAAATCAAAGTCAAGAGAATGGAGTAAGGATGGTAATATTACTCTCTATTTATAAATTGAGAAAAAGAGCATATGAATTTTTAAAATGACAGCATACGGTTAGTGTTGGTCTGCAGTGCGTAGCTCCCCTCCCTTTTTCACATATTTTCTCTGGAAGCTGTGCTCATCCCGGACCTCTCTGGCTTGTGAGAAATTGCATAACACGAAATTGACAGTGTGGGCAGTCAGACAAACCTGGGTGAGTCCTGGACTTGCTAGTTCTCCCTGAGATGTTGGGTAATAAATCTAACCTCTGAATCTCAATTACTGTAAAATGGGAGCGGTCGTCTACTTTATCTCTTAAGAGACATAAAAATTAAATGGGATAAAGTATGTGAAAGCATCTAGCACAGTGCCTAGCACAGTATATACATTAGCATTAACAAAGGAGAGCACGATGTAAAAAAGCACGTCACAGATTCTTTGCAATAGTGAGTTTTGCTATCAAAAAAAAAAAAAAGGTACTCTGGACCCAAATAAGAATAGACTTTTGCCTTTGGAATTATTTTCAGCAACGATGTGTCAGTATACAGTCCAAATCCCAAAGCAGAGTCCATAACCCAAACGGCAAAGCCCTCCCGCCATCTTGCAGGCAAAGCAGTCATAATTTTTGTTTTCTGGACTGAGCAATTTACTCTTTCCTGTTCCATCCAAGATTGCCTTGAAACTACTACTATAAATTGTGAATCATTTATAAAATTCAGAGTGCACCCTTCCTCACGAGTGGAGCGCCTCTTCCCGTAAATGTTATTACTGAAAGGACTGCTTAGAAACTCCTTTTTCCTTTTAATTTCCAGTGAACCAGTTGTGTAGGATTACCTTCCTATCAAAGCTGGCCTCCTGTCTTGTCTATTTTTATTATTCGTGGTGGATTTTGGAACAAACTTTACATTAACTTAAATTTTCCTTTGAGTATAACCTTCAATCAATGTGAGACGGGAATCCAGGGTCCCAGCCTGATCTGATGTATTGGGCATCCCCTCTACCAAGCCCCATTCTTGAAACTTACGAGAACTCCGGCATGGTGAGGGGTGAAGCGAGAGGCGTGAGGCTGGGAGTCACCCTTCCCAGCCGCCACCAACCTCAGAGCTCTGTACAGTTCAGGACTCTTTCAATTCAAAGTTGCAGGAGCTCGACTCAGATTTGTTTAAGCAGCAAAGAGAATGTATTAGTTTGCGAGACTCAAGAGTCTAGGGTAGATATCTGCGTTAGCCTTTCGGAGGGATGCCTCAGAAAATACGACCAGGACTTTATCTGGGGCTTGGCAGTTTGTTTTATGCATTACATGCATCATATGCATTATATGAATACATAGTCAGAATTTTGTCTTCATTAATATGTTTCAAGATTCAGTCTTTGGGAGACCAGTGAATCTCCTGTTGGGTCCCTTCCAGCTTTGTGCGTGGACCCTTCATCTCCCTGAAATCCCTTGAACACGGATCACTGTCTGTGGGGGAGCTTTGCTTTTGAATGTTCCAGGCAAGCCTGGCTACGTTATCTGCTGGGCTTGGTGTGAAATAAAAATGCAGAACCTCCTTTTCAAAAAGCAGGAAAAAGTGCCACTAAAGTACTAAAATATAAACCTCTTCCTTTCTTCCGTGGTCTCTCTCCATCTTTCATGGTGTTTTTAATTCTCTATTTAATGTCATGCTCCTTTGGGCATGGGGATTCTGGCCAGGAGACACTAGACTTTCAAAGGCACTGGCACCCCTAGTGCATTCTGTAAAGCAAGTGGGAAATGAAATACATTCATCAGCCATTTTGACATTCTCTTTTTACTGGCATTCCGCTTTGTTCTTTAACAGAGGTTTTGAGTATGTTTTTTAAACTGTATCACTGAGTCATTTGATTTTTATTTTCTGAGACATACCTGTAGGTTTTCAAAAATATCATGTCTTGTTTCCCTAACTTCTCCCTTGACCTTAGTTGACCAGGCCTTTTGAAAGGCTTTTTTTTTTTTTTTTTTTCACTGTTTAGTTCAGCATCTTCTTACTCATCATTCTTGAGTCAAGACTTTGGGAACGGAGGGCATGAGAGGGACATGATTTCTGGGTTTTGTGCCAATGTTGCCATCTCTTGGCAACATTGAGGTCAAGACAAATGATGTGGTGACCCAGCCACTTTCTCATTTTTGAGGCCAGTGCTTTGTGTTTAATGTCTTATTATATCTAACGCCTGAGATTTCAAGCGTGTTGAGTATTTGTGGCTCTGCTCTGAGTTCCCAACCTCTGAAGAGAGCAATAAAAATAATTTTAAAAAATCAAAGCATCTTTTCTTCCACTCACTTGAAAGACGATGTGACAATTGGAGAGTTTTCCTTTATGAGTAGACTCATACGCAGACCTGTACGTTGGAGTTAAAGGGATAAAGCAGTTAGATCTGTGTCTACTATTTGCCTCGTGTCAGAATGACTCAAATAGCCCACATTCTTGCTCAGAAAGAATTCCACTCCCCCTTGAGCCTTGCTGTAGATTTCTACTATTCAGTTCACTGCTGATTCCATGCACACATTTATGCCTCTAGTTTCCTGATGCACCAATAAATTCTCTTACAAAAGCCAGACCTATCTGATGGCTTATACATTAAGATCGTTTTAACCTTTTGTCCTAAGCTCTCAAATAATCTCCCACTGAAGACCAATTTTCCTTAAGTAGGTTTTGTAAGGTTTTCATGGAAAAATCAAATCGATATTTCACCACGATTCCCCCTTGTCGTTGCACATTTTACCTGAACAGTCATGTATTTATTTAACTCATTGGATAGCAGACAAGGTAATTTGAATATAAAATTTTTAAATTTTACATGTTTCTTTCAGATAAAGATTTACAATGATGGACGTTTGTTATCTTTGTCAAAGAATAATCCTTGAATTTTTATTTCCAATGTATGCTCTTCATTTGGAAAATAGAGCCATTCAGAAAATACATGCAATGGTTAATAATGGTGTTAGCGTAACATTCAGAGTGATGGAGAGATTGTATGAATCACATGAGGATAACCGTGGGAGAAGGAGTTTGGAGAACTAAACTAGAGTTAGAGTGATGCCCCTGATCGAGTCTTTATAAAAGTTTCCTTTTTTGTAAAATAGAAAAATTGACAACAATGTCAACTTCCCAACATTGGACCATGATACAGAAAGAGAAAAGGTAAACATGAGTTTTATTTTTTAAAAACAGGCATAGAACCAGAGTAATCTTCAGATGAATTCAGTGGAACGAGCTCAGTGGCTTTTTTTAAAAAAAAACAAAACAAAACAGGATCTTCTTGAAAAATATATCTAATACATGTGTTGTTGCTTTATATTCTAGATTACTAGGTACAAAACATTTTTTGTGGGAAAAATCCTGTTGAATGAGACACGGGGGAGTGTCCGTTTAGTGGACGAGGCTCTGACACTTCTCCTGCCAAACGTTATCCCTCTGTTTCTTCCTTCATATTCATTAAGCAGATTCCTTCTGTTCCCCAAGGAAAGGTTGGATTCCTCAAGTTTGAAGCAAAAGCTGAAAATAGAAGCAGAATGTAAAGGAAACTACAGGTGGACCATGCCACATGTTCTTGGCAATGAAAAAAAAAAAAAGCAGATCTTCTAGGTGAAAGTAATTTTGATGGAGCAGAGTTTCTTTGGCAGCCGTCCTCATAACTGGATTTTAATTTTACTTCTTGACTTTTGGGTCATAGATGTTTTCAACAGTAGATTCAGTTGGAATTGAATTAACAAACCATTGATATGAGTTCACGGGCTCTTTATGCAAAGAGGTCAGCCCCTGAAGTGCAGGTGAGTGACCCTTAGGTCAGCCCTGGTCTCTCTAAGGAGCAGGTTCAGGTGTCACCTGATACAAGACACCCAGCAGATCAGCACTTCCGGCCAATGTTGTAAAAGCCAAGAAAATGATTCTTAACTCAGAGAAGACTGCAGGATAGGCGGCTGTGTGTGGCATTTTGAAGAGTGTGAAAAAGGCCTTATCTACTACAATTTCTAGCATGTGGGGAAAAAAAAATGTAAGCTGTTCTTCCAAGTGACCTCTTTCAAAAGGAATGGAATTTAGATCCACATCCAAGATTAGTGAGAGGCACCAGAAAAAGCAGACTTCCTGTACCTTTTCTTTGGCTCGGTTAGAAACAACTCTTGCAACACTGAGGCTGGGCTGTGCTTTATTGTGGGCAATCGCTCTGCAGCTGAATTAACTTTCTTCTTGAAACCACAGAAGTGTCCAGATAGAATGTGTATCGACGTAAAAAAGACATTAGCTCCTGTGACTCCTGTCATCTTGTTCTATTGTCTCTACTACAGTGGTTTTATCCCCCCCGGGGACATTTGGCCATGTCTGGAGACACTTTTGGTCGTCACAACCAGGGGGAGGAGGTCCTGCTGGCATTTAGTGGGTAGAGGCCAGGGAGGCTGCTAAACATCCTGCGATGCACAGGACAGCTCCCCCCACCCCCGCAAAGTTTCCATCCCAAATGCCAGCAGTGCTGCTGCTGAGAACCCTCGCTTCCTTAGACACTTTTCTTCCATCCTTTACGCATCTCCTCCAGTAGCCAATTCAGTGACCACATAGGGAAATGGAGGATGCCAAACATGTTTTGCCACCACTAATGGGCTTACTATTTATTATCAGGCTGCCTAAATTAATGTTAAGCAATAAACAAAAACAATTTGTTTAACAGCTTATCCTTTCTTTTTAAACCATCTTTAAAAAAAACTTAGAATCACAAATAGTAAAGAAAATGTAATATCAAATTTTGTTTAAAGTCCAAATGATCCTCATTAACATATGGACCAAAATCTAATTAAAATAAGATCTAAGATGCTACCCATAATTAGAGATAATTATGTTGTGTAGATCATTATTGCAAATAATGGCACTGAGAGTACTTTGGTGGCCAGTACCATCCCCGGCTGTGTACGGCTGCCCTGTCTGTTGGTGAAAGGATGCACCGGAGCAGGGGGATGGGGATGGGAGTCGGGGTGGGGTGAGGCACAGCCACAGCAGGACATTTTACTTCTACTCTCATGTTGCTTAAAATATTTGGGTGAATATTGCATTTTACTTCCCAATGTAAAGATAACACTTTAAATTGCTTATCTTTGGAAAAAAATGGATGCTCAAGGAAGGTAAACTCTGTATTGGGGCTTGGAGTAACTGAGCATATTAACATGCACTCCTGGGGGTAAACTCCTCTCAGTTTGAGAAGCACAATTACAAGGAGGGAAAACAATACAAGAAAAGGCAGAAGACTTGGATTCCAGTCCCAGCTTCCACACTTCATCCATTCATTTATCTATTCATCCAACAAATGCTTGTTGCTTGTCTACAAGGCACCAGGTACTATGACTCAGAGGTGAACAGGGTCCCCACTTTTTGTGGCAATCTGTCAGGAAAGACAAAACAGCGACAACAATGGAAATACCAATGATGAACATTTGCTGAACATTTGCTGTGCTTTGATTATTATAAGGGTTTATGTATATTACGAGTTCACTGAATTCCCACACCAAAATTTCACCATTATTGGACTGGAGTTGGTGTCAAAGGAGTCTGAGGGGCACCTGCTCATAATCCAGAAACATCTTATTTCTACCTTCTGGATTTGCTTGAGCTCAGTCTTTTATACACCCTTATCAACCAGGACGCAGCCAGAAAAGAACCGGTAGAAGTTTATGGTGCTCATGCCACGTGGAGCTGGTTAAGCAGTCTCCGTAAGGCTGTTGTCCCTGCAGACGCACAGAGCTCGTAGTCAGGAAGGGAAGATCTCAAGTAGACTGAAACCTTGTGAGCGTGAGCTGAGACCTCGTGAAGACAAACTGAAACCTCTGACTTTGATGACCCTTTATCATGGAAGTAAAACACACACATACCTGGCCCAGGACTCAGAGAAACTAAAGGAAGATGTAGAATAAGATGGAGTGTTTGCAGCGCCAGATGCTGCTTCATGTAACGAGGTGAGTCAACAGATGAGCAACAACTCGACGTGCATTACAAACAGCTGCACCTTCCTTTCAGCCCTCGAAATGTCTCAAGAATCTCCCTTGTGACCCTCCGTAACCAGAAACATACACGAAAGGGAATTCTGGGAAGTGTGCTCAGCCTAGTCCAGTTGACATCTTACAAAGCTATGATAACATCATTTCCATTTGATGATAGATCCCTGCACACCCAAACTTATGACTATTAGGTCAGACAACACTTGGTTTATGATGGGAAGTTCTGGATCCACGATCACCTTATGTACCAAGGTGAGGTCTTCAGTCTGTAACAAGACCCACTATCAAGTCAGAAGCATTTTCTCAAAAAAAGAAGAGTTCAGATCTCTGATTTATCACATTATCTCTTCATATGAAATGTATCTTAATGTAGACTTTCTGTTTTTTTATATTATCTATGTTTGTTCACTTACCAAGACCAACACACAGTCACCATATTATATTAGCTGGTGGAACTTTATAGCTTGTTTTGATATTTGTAGGTGAAATCCCTCTTATTGTTCTTAAAAAAATTTTTTTTGTTCTTTTTTATTCAACATTTTTGTCTTCTACTTTATAATTAACTTTTCAAATTCAATAAAAGGTCTGTTGGAATTTTGATTTACATTGCACTAAATTTTTCTAATTCAATGGGTTTTTTGAACTCTTGCAAGCAGCCTTCATATTTTAGGTTCTTATTTCATGCCTTCTTTTCTTTTTGTCCTCCTGTACCAAATTCTGAGAGAACTTTTCAGCTCAATCCTTCAATTTAGTAATTTATTCCTCAGGGGTGCCTCTTTGGATATTGGGCTATTTTGATAATCATGTTCTTTTACTTCCAAGATATCTAGTTGGTTATTTGTCAAAAATAACTCATTTTTATTTCATAGATGAGATAGCCTTTTGTATATCTCTGAGGTTATTAATTATATTTCATTTAAAGTCCCCTCTTTTTGGTTCTACTGTGCATGCTTTTCTATTTGCTTCCTTTTGTTCCTTTCTGTCAGAGTATTATTTTTCTTTAAATATTTTCTTTGTTTTGCTCATGCGCTCATTTAAAAGCTTGAGATTCCCCATTGACACATGTGTAACTGTGTTTCTGTTGGTTGCAGCCTGCCTCCGGTGATTCTGGAGGAGGAAAGAAGACGAGCTCCCTGGTGGAGCACTTGATTACTCTGTCTTTCGGGCATGGGGGCTTCCTGTTTCTCCTGTTTGTCAGAAGTTACTCTCCTAGTGCCAACAGTACCAACTTGAGCATTCAAACTAACTGCTACAGTTCAGGAGAAAATACTTCCTTGGCACTGAAGTGGAGGTGTGAAGTAAAGAGACAGTGAAGGCAGGATGGCCCCACCAGGCTGCTCTATACGCTCCAAATGTGATTCTGTAACCATGATGGCTTCCCAGCTCCCTGTCACCACCACCTCCATGCTTAGAGCACACCCAGATCTGCTTTGATTTTTCATAGCTGCCCTGTTCTGGGTTGAATTTTGGGCTCCTGTTACTCCGTCAAACCAGCCTCACTTGCCTTCCATCTTTTGGGAATTAGCCACATTTCTGGTGTCCTGATATGTATTTTTTCTATATACAAGCAATTATTATACAAGCTGTGGTAAGCAATTATTCTCTTGTACACACACACGCGCACACACACATTTTCCCAGTTTCCCATATTTCTGGGAAATCTGGGATCGGGGAGGAAGCTGTCTCTGCTCAGTCTGCCATCTTGATCTAATTTGATCTGATGTTCTTCATGTGAATTTAGGTTGTTGCCTTTTGTGGTTCTATAATGCCTCTAACCCCCACGTCCCCGAGTTGTCCCAGGACTGTTCATGTCAGATGAAATATTCACAGCCTCGCAGCTTAAAAGCACTACAGATAAAGCTACTGGAACATAATGACTCATAGTAATGAGGTTTCATTTGAAGGTAATATGAACAACTGGGGACTTGCGTCTTTGCTGTCTGAATTCTGGAGTGATTTCACATTGGAAAGCAGGAGGCTGTGGCTGGTTCCTTGGCTTTTGTTCACAGACTCTCCAGCACTGTCTGCTTGATGGATGTGTTTTCTCATCGCTGGTGATAATTCTATAGGGGGCGATTCACTTGCAAACGGGGGCGAAAGCAGTCCATTTCCCTCCTTCTGCTCGCTCATGCTCGTTCACTTTGCTATTTGCTCCCAATGTCCATTTCCTTTACTCAATAAATCATGTTTTGATGAGAAAAAAGTACAAAATATTAGTCATGTGAGGATTTGGATCATATTTAATTTAGCACCAATGAAAAAGTTTTCTCTTTAATCCAGTAGCTGTCTGGAGCCAGCGACGGTTCTGTCCATGCACCAGCTGAAGGCCAGACAGCTAGCTCCCAAACCAGCTCGGGGCTCAAAGGATTCATGCTAAATTCATGTATGGGCTGCGACTCTAAGCCTGGGGGTTCAACTGTAAATCAGGAATGACTCTAAGTAACAATAACTTTGCTAAATCCAATCTTCTTCTTCTTTCTATGGACTTCTCTCTTCTTTCACTTTTCTATTCTTTTATTGCTGAACAGACCACCTTGGGTTCCATGCTACACTCACACCTCAGGTTAAGAGGCCCCGGGGAGCTGTGAGAGCACCCAGCTGCCCCATCACTTCCATAGAGAAGGAATGGATGGACTCTTCCTTGGGTATTAAAGCCATCCCTGCATATCAGTGACCAAGTGACAGAGCTGTCACTTGCTCATCTCCATCTTAGGTCTTGCCTACATGCACAATTAATCAAAGAATAGGCTGATCACAATGGTTAGACTGGTGTGTGTTTGTGTGTGTGTATGCATATGTATGTGTATGTGTGCCTGTGTGTTCAGACTTGAGTTAAGGAAGTGAGAGGTGAAGCTGTGAAACAAGAGTGTATTCATATTTATGTTGACCAGTCTGTCATCTGTAGGACTAAGACCCTGGGGCCAATAGCAGACAGGCTCTGAGGTTAAGTCTCAGATTGGGTTCTCCAGAAGCGGTAGCTGACAAGGAGTTTGGGGTGCAAGATTTTATTAGGAATCAGCAGCTATGAAATGAAAGGGAAGGAGGAAAGAGTGAAACAGTGCTATAAACCTGAGAAATCTTGCTCAACCTTGCAGGCCCCCTGAGGGGAGAACTCCCATCAGTGTTGTCCTTATCAGGTCAAAATGGTGATGTCTTCATACCCCTGCCTTGCTCAGTTGCTGGGCCTTGGTTGACCAAAAACAGGTGGAACCTGGGGTGTGGAGGCTCTGAGCAGCTAGGCAGAACCCAAAGGAGCCGACAGTGGAGGCTGTCTGCTCACTGTACTCCCTGAAAATGAGAGCAAGTCCTTCTTTGAAGGGCCGTCTGTTCAGCACATCCTCGTGTCTGCCTCAGGTAGAGTAGCCAATGGGGAGAACATTGCCTTGGAAAGAGAGAAAGTATAGGTACCCCAACTTTTTCTGGAGGTAGTGGAAGGGATCACAAGGGTGGGACAATTATGAGTTCTTGAATTTCAGTTATTTCTTAGTCCTCTTTTTTTTGATCAGTTTCCAAGGAAGAAAAAGGTTATACTAGGAAGCAAGTCACGTGAAAGAATTATACTATTTTAAGCCTCATTAAAAAAACGGATAAGAGACAGCTGTGATTTTGGCCTGAGAGAAGAATTCAGAAGAGATGTACCAGAGACTGAATATACAAATGGCCCGTGGCCATGTTATAAATACACATAAAAACAGAACTCTGATCCAACTGACTCGGGAAAGCACCCCAGGGTAAACAGCCCAGGAAGCCAGCGTGCTATCTATGTCAGACTTGTAGGAAGTCAGACCACTATCTAGAGATAGTGGCACCACTTGAGGAAGCCAAACAATAACTCCTGTAGTGATCAACCCCAAATGGCCAGGACTTGATTAATAACTGACAGCCCTCTGAATTTTTGTCCCAGCTTCCAACTTGGAATTAACCAAAGAAAGCCAAATGTGCACCCCTGACCAACCCCACAGGGTGTCCTGCTTTGCCTTAGCTCCCCTCCAGTTTCCCCAGGCCAACAGCCTCCAAGCAGGGCCGTCCCTGTTTCCCACTATGAAGTCTTCCCACTCCTCTGCCTGCCGTTGAGTCTCTGCCAAAACAGAAGTGGTGGCGAATGACTCCCATGCTATAGAGCAAGCTCTGAGTCGATAGCCTTGCTTGTTCTCATGTGGGTGGTCTTCATTTATTTCCACTGGAGGGAAGGCTAACAGACTGTCAGGGGATCAGGGGAGTCCTGAGAAGCAGCAAGACCAGCATCTACCTTTCAGAGTCAGGACTCGGAGTGAGGGGCTTCTGAGAACCATGTAGGAAACATCTCTGAACCAGAGCAGAGGGCTTAGGGGCTGTCAGTCTGGCAATCATGGTGCAGGAACTGAGCCCCAGAATCTCCTCGTATTTTAAATACACTATTGCCCCCAAATGCTACCATCTGGGAAAAAGTGGGACATAGCTCGCAACCAAAATCTGACTGAATATTTACTGAGCGCTGAATATGCCAGGCTCAGTGCTAGGCACAGGGGACAAAATAATGAACAAAAGAGAAATCTCACAGGCTTTATTTTCTCCACATACAGTGCCCAGCACTAGTAAACATTTAATACTATTTTTGCAATGTCATATAAAAAATCAGATTGATAGAAATGTGCATTAGAGTGGCTTTGAGGAGAAATTGCCTGATTGAAAATCCTAAACCATACAAGTAGATGCCTGAAGGAAAAAATGCTTTCAGAATCTAGTCCTAACTCTGGTGTGTGTGTACTTTGTGTGTGTGTGTGTGTGTGTGTGTGTGTGTGAACACACACTTGGATGCTACCTTGGGCTACTGAGCATTTCTAAGCCTCAATGTCTTCATATAAAAATGTGATTAATAATAAGTCTCTTAATGCAAATCAAAACTACAAAGAGTCTTCACAGCAGACTTCACAGCAGAATGGTCATCATTAAAAGGCCCACAAATGATAAATGCTGGAGATGGTGTGGAGACAAGGGAACCCTCCTGCATGTTGGTGGGAATGTAGTTTGGTGCAGCCGTTGTGGAAAACAGCATGGAGGTTCCTCAAAAGACTAAAAGTAGACTTAGTGTATGATCCAGCAATACCACTCCTGGGCATATATCCAGAAGGAACTTTAATTCAAAAAGATACATGCACCCCAATGTTCATAGCAGTGCTGTTTACAATAGCCAAGACATGGAAACAACCTAAATGTCCATCAACAGATGACTGGATAAAGAAATTATGGTATATTTATACAATGGGATACTACTCAGCCATAAAAAGAGTAAAATAATGCCATTTGCAGCAATATGGATGGACCTGGAAACCATCATTCTAAGTGAAATAAACCAGAAAGAAAAAAAAATATGATATCATTTATATGTAGAATCTAAAAAAAGACAAATGAACGTATTTACAAAACAGAAACAGACTCACAGACATAGAAAACAAACTTATGGTTATTGTGGGGGGAAGGGATAAATTGGGAGTTTGAGATTTGCAGATACTAACTACTATATATAAAATAGCTAAACAACAAGTTTCTTCTGTGTAGCACAGGGAACTGTATTCAATATCTTATAGTAACCTATAACGAAAAAGAATATGAAGAAAAATATATGTATATATATGTATAATTGAACTATTATGCTGGACACCAGAAATTGACACAACATTGTAAACTGACTATACTTCAATAAAAAATAAAGAAAGAAAAAAAATTAATAGATCTCTTTTCTCTCAAAGATTTGAATAAAATGATAAAGTAAATATAGATGTGCAAAAGAATTTGCAGATACTGTTAATTCCCTCTCTCCCATCAACAAATGCAGAGCTTGGGGAAGAGTGTGTGCATGTAAATATTTCCAGGGCCAATTCTCCTTAGATTCCAGTGTGTGACAGTCACAACCCTACAATCGGATCCGATTCGTGTCTCTCCCTGCCATGATGGTTTCTTGTCTTCCTGGCCTCTTTCTTTGCCGAATTCCTGTCACTCTTGGGTTCAGTGTCCCTTGGACAGGAGGGTGATACGACTGAGACAGGATCACTGGATTGATGTGGTTGGCCAGATGGGGTCTGCTTCCCTTCTAATTTCCTTGTGCCTCCCTCCACAGCTTGACCCTGAGTGGAAGAATGTAGTGTTTCCCAAGGCAAAGGGCCATTCTTGGGGCCAGGGTATAGAAGGAGATATAACCCCCAGCTTGAATCACAAAGCAGTCTCTTGCCCGCAAGACTTCAAGAGCCTCAAACTGGTCTCTCGGAATCCACTCTGCATCTTTCTAACTCATCCTGCCCAGAGTTGCCAGCTTTGAAAATATAAAGCTGTTCACATCACACCCCTGTTCAAAATGGTTTAATGACTGCTGTCTGTTCTTATCAGACCAAGCCAACAGGGAATTCTAAAATTCAACCTGATGTTACTTTAATGTCTGTAAAAATTGTGGTTCTAAAAGAGAGGGAGAATAGGACAAGAACAGAGGGCAGACTGAAGCAGTATATAGACTTGTTAAACGCAATTAAGTGGAGAAGCCAGTTGGATGGGGGTAATAGATTGAACTGACGTGCAAATTCGGTAATAACTGTGACTCAGTTTCCAGTCATAAAAAGGACGACAGAACAGGACTTGGCTTGGCATTAAGAGTGGGAAGAAGAATTTCCTTGGAAGTCTGCAGCTTTGGATATGGTAACACCCAAGACTTGGTCTGGTTATTAAGCATTCTCAGTATGCCAAGAAATCCTAAATAGTCCCCTGGGAAAGCAAGCTCAAAATTGTTTGTGGTGGCAGGATTTCTTCTTTTTTATGGCTGAATACCATTTGCAACAACATGGATGAACCTGGAGGACATTATGCTAAGTGAAATAAGCCAGACAGAGAAAGGCAAATACTGTATGATCTCATTCAGATACAGAATCTTAAAAAAAAAAAGTCAAACTCATAGAAACGGACACTGGAATGGTAGCTACGAGGGGCTGGGGGAGACGGGGGGATGTTTTTCAAAAGCGTACCAACTTCCAGTTTTAAGACGAGTAAGTTCTGGGGAGTCTAATGTTCAGCATGGTGATACAATATTGTATCATATACTTGATATTTGCTGAGAGGGAAGATCTTAAGATTCTCACCACACATACAAAGAAGCAAACTATGTGAAATGATGGATGTGTTTATTGACTTGACTGTGGTGGTCATTCCACAGTGTACACCAAATCATCACATATACCTTGAATATGTACAGTTTTATTTGTCAATTTTATCTCAATAAACCTGGCTAAAGATTGTTTGAGATGACACAGTTTTTCCCTTAGCAGATAAGCCCCTTCAACTCCAGGGAGGTTTAGGATTCAGTACAGATATGAAGAAAATAAAAACTCATAGTAGTTAGTCCGTTTGTTAGACTAAGTGTCTGTAATATTTAAGAATATTTGACATATTAAAGTGTCAATAGCTTAACCATGTGGTTTCAGTTAAAATATGATAATGAATGGTTATTTTAGGTTTGTGATTAATGTGAAATCACACCAAACTTATACATGTTATTGGGACATTTAAGAGAGTTGAAGAATCATTGTATTTCAATGCATTTTCACTAACTACTTAAGTACTTAGGAAAAGTTGTCAGACAATTGCAAAATTCAAGAAAATCAGATACTACATTTGTAAATACAGTGTAAGGTGTTTCCAGGCAACAAATTGAGCTTGTGAGATCAAACAAGACCCCTTAAGTGATTATTACAATTTGCTAGTCTTTGAAATTGAACAATACATTTTTTTTAAAGCTTAAAGTAGCACTAAGTGTATGACCTGTAACTTTGATAAGTGCAGTATTAATTTAAAAATGAAGTACACTCATTTTTTGTCAAAACTTCTCATTTCTGGGGGAGGGTTGAGCTCAGCAGTAGAGCTCATGCTTAACATGCACAAGGTCCTGGATTCAATCCCCGTACCTGCATTAAATAAACAAATAAATAGACCTAATTACTGCTCCTAAACACTAAAAAAAAAACAAACAAAAACAAACAAACAAAAAAAAACTTAAAAAACTGAAAAAAAATTTCTTATTTCTAAGCTATTAGAATAAACTCTTATAAATTCCCCAGCAATGTCTTTCGGGCCCTGCCCAGTCTGGTTGCACTGGGATACCATTTACATCTCCTGTTCCTGTCCTTCCCTGTAAACATGCTCCAGGTAGGCACATGGCCCCATTTATTTACTTACTTTTCAAACACACTGAGTCCTTCCCTACCTTCTGGCCTTTGCACTTGCTGTTTGATCCATGTGCAGAGCCCTCCCTAGGACACAAGGTGGTTCACTGTCATCCTTCCAAGCTCACTGGAGCCATCTTTCTGGAAGTGAGGTCATGGCAAGGTCATCCAATTTACCCTATGTGAGCTGGCCTCTGTTCTTTGGATCCAATCACTTTATTTCTTTCAGATGAATCATCTCAATTTTTAATGATTTAAAATGATTACATTATTTGTTTCCTTTGATCACTCTCCCCCAGTAGAGTGTACTTACCATGAGAGCCGGAGGTTTGTCTCATTTACAGCTGACTTTGGCAGATAGGAGGTGTTAAATAATATTTTTTGAATAAATGATTGAAATGTATGTCTATACTTATAGTAAAGACAGGCTCATTCTATCTCTTCAGGAACTTCTTTTCCTCATCCAACAATGACTGAATACTTTTCTCCAAGTTAAATATTTCTATGTTCTTCATAATTACTAAAGACTATATAATATACCATTATAAATGGATACATTCTTGTTGGAAGAATGATGAGCAGAAGTTTTAAATTTTAATGAAGTCTAATCTACCACTTAAAAAATAGAGAAATAGAGAAAAAAGAATATATTTAAAATAATTGATCCCCAAGGAAGAAAAAATACTTAAAAATCCCTTATTTTAAGAATCAGAAAAAGATGTTAGAAAATCCTCTAACATCCTCTCTTCAAAAGGACACTGGAGGAATTCATTGTTATGTAACAAAGACAGTAATTATCAGGAAAAAAAGGCAGAGTTTAAGAAAAAGCAGGATAATATGAAAGTAGATATAAAAGAGAAAAGAAAATTTTAACGAACTAAATCTATAATACCACACTTAAAATTCAAATAGGCACTGTAGAAAATAAAATTTAGAAGCCTTTAAAGAAAAAGACCAAGTTGAGGAAATAATGACATAGAAAATCACAAATAGAGACATCCAACATAAAAATTATAGGAGTAAATCAGAATAACTGGAACATAGCTTCCATATAGGAGAGACAATAAAGATTATTTTCTTAAATGTTCTCACTCTATTTCAGATTAAATAACTGAAGAGAAATACATACCTAGAGAAATCCTGATTAAAATTTTGAACTGCGTAGATGGAGGAAAAAAATTACCCAAGATTCCAATAGAAAAGTATTACTTTTCTGCAAATCTAAAGACTATAGACAGTGGGGAGAAATCTACAGGAAAACTGTGTGATCAAATAGTTTTATGCATGGAGAAGTTGTCTCTCATAGGAAAGGCATGAGAAATACACTATCAGGTATGCAAGCTTTCAAAATATAAATGAGAACTCAAGAATGTGGATGTCATATTCTTTTTTGTTGAAATATAATTGATGTACAATATTATTTTCGTTTCAATTATACTACTCAGTGATTTGACATTTGCATACATTATGAAATGATCACCACAATAATTCTAGTAACCATCTGTCCCCATACAAAGTTATTACCATATTATTGACTATATTCCTTATGCTGTATGTTACATCCCCATGTTTTATTTATTTTGTAGCTAGAATACCTCTTAATTCCCTTTACCTATTTCATGTATTTTTTTAAATTGAAGTATACTCAGTTACCAATGTGTCAATTTCTGGTGTACAGCATAATGTTTCAGTCATACATAGACAAACATATATTCATTTTCATATTCTTTTTCATTATAGGTTACTACAAGATACAGAATATATTTCTCTGTGCTAGACAGAAGAAATTTGTTTTTTATCTATTTTTTATTTTGTATACGTTTGAATTGAAAATTGGAATGTTAAACCAGGAACCCGTTGTGTTACTTGCTGTTGTACTGACTCAGGAGGTCACGGGTGAGACTTGAGATTCCTTGCTTTCTTCTTAGCTTTGAGGGAGACTTCTTTTTCTATATAAGGAAACGTGTTTCCCAATGTGCCTCTTTGTCAACCCACTGTTCAGATTGACTTCTTGACATACTTGATAACTATGTTAAAAAAAAAAAAAAAAAGGAATTACTGTGCTTTTCAGTTTCCAGTGCTTGCTAAGAATGCATCAACTAATAATACAGCAGGACATACTGTGAGGAGGATTGTTAAACAAAAAGCCTTTTTGCTCTCACAAAAGCAGAACTGCAGAGAATTCCACAATGGTCATTTAGTTGCCAAGGAATTTTAACAGTTTTTGGCATATTGTATTACATGGGCTGAGTCATTTTTAAAACTATTCAAATAGCAGATATTTATAGGCACCAAACTCTTGTTCAAATAATACTGAATTTGGATCTGTGTATATTACTGACTATTCTTAAGTATCTATATATACATTCCTGAGCTATAATCTCAACCACGTAAAAAAGGAATAGAAAGCACTTTAAGGAAATTCACTGAAGTGTTGTTATCTTGGCAGTTTGAGGTATAAAAAATTAACAATTTTTTCCCCCTGCATTATTACAGCAATTTTCCCTCTCTCTTAAGTGATACATTTCCTGGTGCTGTTCTGATCATTCTCATCAGAGTATAAACATGCTGGTGGAGCTCCTCTCGGCTGAAAAGCCTTGTTCTGACCTTATTTCCTACCTAGCGGTCACCCCGTTTTTCTGCTTCCTTTTGTATCAAAACCTTGGGAGAGCTGTCGAGGTACTTGCAGTCTCTGATAACCACTCTCCAAGTCTGTCTTAAATCTTCCTAATCAGGTTGCTTCACTGAATCTTTCTGGTCGAGGTCTCCCATGGCTCCAGGTTGCCAAGTCCACCAATCAGCTCTCCTTCCTCATCCTATTTGACCAATCAGCAGCGAGGGACACGTCAGCCAACCCTCCTCCTTCACACACTCCTACAACCGCCCTTCCTGGTTTCTTCCGGCATCCCTGTCCTTTCCTAAGTCCTCCTTCCCTCCAGCCTTTCACAGTTGTAGGGCGCTTAGGCTCAGTCCTGCATCCTCTTCTCTATCTATATTCACTCCCTTGGTGGTTTCATGTGGTCGCCGTGTTTTAAACAAAGCTGTACCAGTTTCTAAGACTATTGTAGCAGATTACCACAAACTTGGTGATTTAAAAGCATTATTCTCTCTCAGTTCTGGAGGCTAGATGTCCGAAATCCAGCAGGACTGGAGGTAACAGCTCTCTGGGTGAAAAACTTGTAGATAACGCTCAGGAAGAAATAGACTCCCCCTATGAGAACAGCTTTCTAAATCCTGACTCCAGGGGTCTCCAGAAGGTAAACATAATCAAAAGCAATTCGCTCCCATTTCTCCCTTTATTTTTGCAAGAACAGAAGAACCCAGAGCATGGGCTATGCAGGTAGGAGGGGCTTTATCTGCTGGGAGAGACATCTAGACTCTGCTGCCCCAGCATCTAATTCTCTCTGAGGTTACCACCAGGTAATCCATTAGTGTTTTCACTATGTGTACTCTTCAAAACTTTTTCATTGTAAAATGACTGTAACTCAATAAAAAAGTTAAAAAAAACACCCCAACTTTTTCATTTGCAACATTTTCTTTGAGTCTTGTAATAGATTTACCTTGCAGTTGGTAGGACTGAGGATTTCTGTGGCATTCTCCAGACAGAAAATCTGAACTTCAGGGAGGTGAAGTCCTGTCCAGTCCAATAATAACAGGTCGAGCCAGACCCCAAGTTCTGACACAAGCCCACTGATCCTCCCTCTCCTAGGATGCTTGTTGCTTATTTATTTTGTGTTGAACCCGAACTCCATGAGTACTATTTCTGTGTTCAAATTGAGTTACAGTACATGTTTGCAAAAGGTTAGGGAAATTTTCATCTCCTTTCTCCACCCACCATATTTAAACTTGACAGTCCAGCTGTAATACATTTTACTCTTTATCAGCAGAAGCCTCTTTATTTTCTGTTTAAATCAAAACAAGGGTTCATCAAGTGAGTCTGCAATAAGCATGCTGTAAATAAACAGCTGTAAAATGAAGATGTATTGAGTTGAGAACAGTGGGAAATTGATCTGACTGTATTTTATGAATTGTGCTAGAATTTTCAGCATGCGTTATAGAAATGATTTACAATTTCTTACACATCAGTGTAGAATAAGTCATTGAAGCAGGTTATTTGCTTGGATTTTCAGAGGGGTAGTAGTTCATCTGCTTGAGGTCTCAGAAATGAAGAACTTACGATTCAATTTTCTAGTGGTGAAGAGCACAGACTTTGGACTAAGACAGAACTGAACTTGCTGCTCAGCTGTACTATGAACAAACTATGACTCTCTAATACTTTACTTAATCCTCAGTTTCTCCATCTGTAAGATGGGGCTAATACCAGTACTTATCCTATAGGATTATTAATATATAAAAAGAAAGTTCGGGTACAATTCAATGGTATTGAGGCCACGGACTTAGGATGCTGAATCCTGTCCTGGTTGGGATCCTTCCTGGCTCACACGTTTCCAGAAGGTTTATAAACACCAAGAGGAAGAGCAGATGAGTGATTTTATGTTTTGGCCAGATTTTGTTTTGCTTTCATTAGGAGAATTAGTCCAAATAACTTAGCCTGTAATTAGTTGAACCGAGTCTTAGTTGTGCTGGTTGTTTTGTTATTGATTTTGATGGAGTTACCTTTTTCTGAAGATGGACAGTAAAGCCAGTGAAACCCATGTTTACCCCTGCAGCTGTGTTTCTTTAGCTTTAAGATGAATTTCTTGGCCAGAGGCAACATTGTGTGGAATCCCACGTGATGGACAGAGCTCAGTAGGAACCTCTAAGTGCTTCTCCCCCCCCCCCCCCCCCCGTGGCCTGAAAACTTTGACCTACCATGAGGACTTGTCCTTCTGAAGTGTGGTGTCTTATTCCAGGCCTGGGCGGGAAAATCAGGAACTTGTAGTCACTGTAGCCAAGTTGGCTTTTGAGAGGAGCCTTTTGTTGTTATGAAGACCATGCACAGTCCACTCTGCCGTCCTAGCTGCTTTGTTCATGAGTCCACTGAGGGAGGAAAGTGGCAAACATTTGCAGAGTCGTTCATCTTGGTGGATGAAGGCAGGTCTCTTTGCTGTAGACTAATGGAGTGAAGTGTTATAACAGTCTTTCTTAAAGATTTTTTAAACCTTTCTGTTTAAGAGATTCCAGTTAGTAAAATGACACATATTTGAAAAGTGTGTAGAATAATAAACTCTCCAGTTTTTGGTTTTAGTCCAGCTCCTGTCCTTCAGACCTGGCGTTCTGGCGATATCAGTTGTGGCCGGTTTCATTATAGGCCCCAGCAAGCACTTCGTCCTTCTCCGCATCCCTCATTCATCATGGTGGACAGTATTTCCTTCCCTCTTGACTCTCAGCTTGCCCACATGATTTTCACTGGCCAGTGGGTGGAAATGAAAGTGTGCCAGTCCCATCCTAGGCTTCAAGGGGCCTCATGCTTTCCCACTTTCCTTTCCACACCTCTACTGTGTTTTGAAGAGATCGTGTCCTGCTAGTCCACTGGTACCAGGAAGATGAGGGACGTGGGGAGCAGAGCCATTCCAACTGTGGGGCCACCCAAGTGAGCTTAGCTTACATCAGCACTCTCCCAACTGGCAGGGGGATGGATGAATGATACCACATGATTGTTTTAAGCTGCTGAGTTTTGCAGAAATGTCACACTAGTACAGAAATTAAGCAGAACCTTAGTTGGCTCCATATATGTTTCATTCTCACAAACCTCATGTACTGGGGTGGAATCTCTTTAGGCATCATAGGGGTTCCCTTCTCACCTGACTGCGTTCATGTGGATGTACAAGAATGAGTGCGTGTGTGTTCTTTTGACTCAAGTCTTATTTTCATCTCTCCTTTGCTTATAATCATTGCTGCTTGGGATCAGTCATCTCCAGCACCAGCCATCTCCATTGCTGTCAATAATCTCGTTTTGATGACTTTTCTATTGTTGTTATATTCCAAGTCACATACAGAGGGCTGCCCATTACCCATAGTCTCTTAACAGCTGGGAAGAGGAACAGGTGGCAGGGGTGGGTGGCAGCCTCTCTCCCACAGTCTTTGTTTTCTGTCTGCCTCCTGCATCAACCATCAGCCAGGGTTTGATTCATTATCCAGTCACTAAAATTCGTCTTAGGTATGCTTGCTCCATTGTAATGAACTTGGCTTGATCTGAATTTGTACTTTGTCCTCCTCGGATGAGCTTTTATAAATTCCGTAGCAGCATGTCCTCTCTCTAGTCTTCAACAATCTTCTTTATACCATACCTATGATTTCTTTTGAGTATTATTCTCCTTTATCCAATTAAAAATTCATTCCTAAGCCTTATGCTGTGTCCGTATCCTCTTGGGCTTGGATAAGCCACAATAAGGCAGACTGACTCATTTGCTGATTCGTGGGGAATGTCTGGAGAATCCCATGATTTGGGGCTCTCCCAGTGTGAGACTATTGTTTTTGCCTTTTTCTTTTTACGTGAAACCCTGGACACACAGGAGTCCAAAAGACTATGATCATTAGTATCTCTTCATGATTGTCATCAACTTTTGGCCTTGGTTTGCTCCCCAGGGCTGTCCAGCTGAGCAGGAAACTTTTCCTGAAGCAGAGTTACACAATGGTCAGCTCCACGTCCTCATATACGTCCACTGGGCAACTTGGGACCAGCTCTCCTCTGGCAAGCAGTCTGATACTGTGGGAGGTGTCTTCCAGCCCTGATCGTTTGTGTTTCTTATTGCTTTTAAGTTGGCCCTTAACACAAGGGATTGGAAGGCACAGCTGTCGATTGCTTTGCGTGGTGAGGAGTGGACTGTCTGCTTTCCATGTAGGGAAGAGGAGAACCTCACAGCCCGCTCCTGTTTCAGGCCTTAATGTTCATTTTATACCTTCTTTGAAAAGTTGTTTAGAGTCTGCATCTTAGCAGTCTTTTCTGTGTCTTAAGGAACTGAAAATGACACACATAAGCTGCTTCCAGAAAAGGTTGTTTACTTTAAGAATATAAGCAGCCTCAAGTTGGAACAGGACACTTACTGGGAATTGCAGCCCTCTCCGGCCCCTGCTGGTCTTCTCGTCTCCTTCATGGTTCACATGACCTTTTTTCTTGTGGCATCTCTATTTTCCCCCAGAGTCTGCTCTGTTTTCCATCTGCTGCCAACTAGCCAACCCTCTTCTTATACCAACTAGCCAATCCTCTCCTTAACCTCTAATGAAAGTACAGTTGACTTGTTAACTACCATCAAAATGGTTCCCCTTATGCGAGGCCACCGCCTTGGTCTCTGGCCTGCCTCGGGTCAGACACTCACACCTGCTCCAAGCAGTGTCCCCCAAGTACGGACCAGTTTAACCTGGAATGGGGAGGAGAGAGTGGGGAAGCTTGGTGGGCATCACAAGGGACATGTCCTCCACCCTTATGTCCCAACATGTTCCCAGAGTCACCTACATTCCCTAAATGAAGAATAAGAATGAAGACTATTTTCTGCGTTGGTGCATGGCCTGAAACATCCCCTCTGAGCATGACTGTTGGGGCAGCTGGCTTCATGCCTCACTGGCCTAGGGGTCAGTGGGGGCACTCTGACCACTTTTCCTGGGCACTACAAGGCCATCGCTTCTGACATCGCACTGCTTTTCCTTACTTGATCTGGCCATTGATCCTGGCCCTCTCAGTTCTCTTAGCTAGTGATCAAGACAGTGCTAATGAATCTATGCAATTTTTCTTGTCTACCTTTACTGCCCGAGACTGAGCGTCAAATCCATCATCAAGATGGATCCTGTGGGTAATCAAAGTAGGCAGTTCATTGATTCATTTTCACTCAGTGCATATTTAAAGAACACTTTGAACGGCATTGGGGGTTTACAGCAGTGAATGAAAGCCACCGTAATCTATCAGAGAATAAAAATGCCAAGTATTTAAAAGGGTTGTGAGTGTTGTAGAGGTCAAATAATGGGTATTTCTATCAGAGAGGGAAGCATTTGGCAGCTGATGCTCATTCATTCACTCATTTGTGCATTTATGAAAACGTATTCGCTGAACAGCTACTATGTGCTAAGCACTGATTGGGTTCTGGCATGTATTAATGAACAAAATTTATGTTAAAACAAGAAAAACACGAACATTTCAAGGTGTGAATGAGTCTCATGAGGAAAGCAAGGTGAAGGGCAGGATAGTGATGGAGGCAAGAGGCCACTTTTCACGTGTGCCCACAGCAGGCTTCTCTGAAGATGGGAAAGTTGATGTAAGCCCTGGTTGAAGTGACGGAGGAAACCCTGTGAGTATCTGGGTGGAAGTATTCCAAACAGAGGGACTAGCAAGAACAAAATCCTGAGTCCGGAGTGTGCTCAGCACGTTTGAAGACAGCAAGGGGGCCAGTGCGGTGGAGTCGGGTGCCGAGAGGAAAAGGAGAAGAGGCAAGGTGTCCACCTGGAGACATTGTCTGGGACCAGATCCTGCAGGACCTCCTAAGCTGTGGGAAGGATGCTGTTCTAGTGAGACAGTTTTGAGCCGGCGAGTGACACAATCTGAGGTATGTTTTAGAAAGATCATCACAGCTATCTTGTGGAGAACGCATTATACTCCTGAGTCAATTTACGGCTGTTTGTTTGAAGAAACTGTGCATTTTACTTACTGGCTTGCAAATCCGAATTATGATCTATGAACTGCAGAGTAGGCTTAGATCCACTTTTCTCTTAACCAGAAATTTTCTGAATTGCTATACCGAGGTGAAGGCAGATTTATTGGTGTGAAATAACTAAACCATGACAATTCCATTAGGAAGATCTGATAGTATCTTTATAATGGCTGGGACTTTCTAAACATAAAAGGACAAAATGATATTACCCCCTTTTTCTACTAACTCATATGCTGTTTGGCTCCCATCTGTGAACACTGTATTGGTTCTCTTGCTTATGAGGGTATCAAAGCAAGTCAGCTTCAGTTCTCATCAGTCATCCAGCCATATTCCATCCAGCAGGTCATGAAAAAAATGAAACAACGGACCCAGGAGAAAAGAAGACTTCTACTGCATTTGCCCAGACAGCGTATGCTCTAGTTCAATGTAAAAAAAGTGGCTGGGGTTAAGGGCTGACTGTCCAGAGTGGGTCTTGACCATGTGCTAGGTGAAGAATCAGCAAAAAACAAGAGCGTTTTGCTGACTAAGCAAGTATTTTGTCAAAACCAAAGTGCTTTATGAAAAGCAGCAATTTTTTTTGAAAGGGCTGCCAAATGACATTTTGGGCAGACGCTATTAATTTTCTTTTGAATAATTCACTAAAGGAAGAGTCTTACCGTCCTCAGTAAGTAATTTAACAAAATCCCAAGCAGCAAAGCCATGGACAATAAAGACCTATGCCGATTTAACAGCTCTTTAGATTGGGCCCTTTCTTTGGGTTTGGTGTATCCTGGAGGCATGGCTAAGTTCTACTGAAGGTTTTCTAGCATGGACTAGGTTGTATTTTGGTAGCATTCTTGAAGGATCGATGGTAAACTTGGAAAGGATGATTGGATCAGATGCCTTCTAAAGTCTATTTCAATCCTGAGATTCAATGATTATAGGATAGAATCTTTCAAGTGCAGAGGTCTTGAGCTCTGCTTTCTATGATCTAATCTCTTGTGATTCAAAATTGATCTGTAGAACATCTTTTGAGTTTCTACATGAGTTAGAGAAAAGCAATTTTCCTTCTGAGAAAAGAATGCTTCCACCCTTGAATGTTTCATCTTTTTTTAAAATTTATAATTATTTTACAATGTTGTGTCAAATTCCAGTGTAGAGCACAATTTTTCAGTTATACATGAACATATATATATATTCATTGTCACATTTTTTTCCTCTGTGAGCTATCATAAGATCTTGTGTGTATTTCCCTGTGCTATACAGTATAATCTTGTTTATCTATTCTACAATTTTGAAATCCACCTTTTTTTAATGATGGAGAAATATGCCTGTGAAAACCTTGTGAGACAGCAGCTGCCTGAAAAGACTGCAATGACAAAACGTTCTGTATCTGTGCTGTTGCAGGCGATTGCCATTAGAAATGTAGGGATATTGAGCTTTTGAATGTGGCTTGTGGGATTGAGGAATGAATTTTAGTTTTTATATAATTTAATTAATTTAAATTTAAGTGTACGTAGCCACAGGTAGTTGATGGCCCATCTATTGGACAGTACAGTTCTAAGATAACCTGAAGAATTGTTCTATACTTAATAACACAGTAGGATTGAAAATTCAGACATTTCTATTTGCCCCTAAGACAAGTAAGCATGATTATTTACCCACATTTTAGCTCCAGTCCTGGTATGTATGTCTGCATGTACATATACACTACTCTCTTTCTGTCTCTCAATCATCTATTATCTGTCTTTCTGTCTGTCTGTCTGTCTGTCTGTCTGTCTGTCTGTCTGTCTATCTATCTATCTATCTATCTATCTATCTATCTATCTATCTATCTATCTAATGTTTTCAATAGCACACTTTGTAACACATGGAGGGAAATGTGAAGGACTGGAGGACACAAAGAATATGATGAAGGTTCCTTGTGTGCATTTTAAAGATAAAATTATCATTTTTTAAGTGAGCTACCACAAGATCTTGTATATATTTCCCTGTGCTATACAGTATAATCTTGTTTATCTATTCTACATTTTGAAATCCCAGTCTGTTCCTTCCCAGCCCCCACCCATTGGCAACCACAAGTTTGTACTCTATATCTATGAGTCTGTTTCTGTTTTGTATTTATTTATTTTTTTAAATTCTACATATGAGTGATCTCATATGGTATTTTTCTTTCTCTTTTTGGCTTACTTCACTTAGAATGACATTCTCCAGGGACATCCATGTTGCTGGAAATGGCATTATGTTGTCGTTTTTATGGCTGAATAGTATTCCATTGTATAAATATATCACATCTTCTTTATCCAGTCACCTGTTGATGGACATTTAGGCTGTTTCCATGTCTTGGCTATTGTAAATAGTGCTGCTATGAACATTGAGGTGCAGGTGTCTTTTTGAAGTAGGGTTCCTTCTGGATATTTGCCCAGGAGTGGGATTCCTGGGTCATATGGTAAGTCTATTCCTAGTCTTTTGAGGAATCTCCATACTGTTTTCCACAATGGTTGCACCAAACTGCACTCCCACCAATAGGGTAGGAGGGTTCCCTTTTCTCCACAGCCTCTCCAGCATTTTTTAATTTGTGGACTTTTGAATGATGGCCATTCTGATTGGTGTGAGGTGATACCTCATTGTAGTTCTGATTTGCATTTCTCTGATAATTAGTGATATTGAGCATTTTTTCATGTGCCTATTGATCATTTGTATGTCTTCCTTGGAGAATTGCTTGTTTAGGTCTTCTGCCCATTTTTGGATTGGGTTGTTTGGTTTTTTCTTATTATGTCGTATGAGCTGCTTATATATTCTGGAGCTCAAGCTTTTGTCAGTTTCATTTGCAAAAATTTTCTCCCATTCCTTAGGTTGTCGCTTTCTTTTACTTATGGTTTCCTTTGCTGTGCAGAAGCTTGTAAGTTTCATTAGGTCACATTTGTTTATTCTTGCTTTTATTTCTATTACTTGGGTAGACTGTTCTAGGAGAACATTTTTGAGATGTATGTGAGATAATGTTTTGCCTATATTTTCTTCTAGGAGGTTTATTTTATCTTGTCTTATGTTTAAATTTTTGATCCATTTTGAGTTTATCTTTGTGTATGGTGTAAGGGAGTGTTCTAGCTTCTTTGATTTACATGCTGCTGTCCAGTTTTCCCAACACCATTTGCTGAAGAGACTGTCTTTATTCCACTGTATATTCTTGTCTCCTTTGTCAAAGATTAGTTGACCAAAAGTTTGTGTATTCATTTCTGGGCTCTCTATTCTGTTCCATTGGTCCATATGTCTGTTTTTGTACCAATACCATGCTGTTTTGATTACTGTAGCTCTATAGTATTGTCTGAATTCTGGGAGAGTTATTCCTCCAGCCTCTTTCTTTTTCTTCAGTAATGTTTTGGCAATTCTAGGTCTTTTGTGGTTCCATATAAATTTTATTATGATTTGTTCTAGTTCTGTGAAATATATCCTAGGTAATTTGATAGGGATTGCATTAAATCTGTAGATTGCCTTGGGCAGTGTGACCATTTTAACAATACTGGTTCTTCCAATCCAGGAGCATGGGATATCTTTCCATTTTTTTAAGTCTTCTTTAATTTCCTTAATCAGTGTTTTATAGTTTTCCATGTATAAGTCTTTCACCTACTTGGTTAGATTTATTCCTAGGTATTTTATTACTTTGGGTGCTATTTTAAAGGGAATTGTTTCTTGACTTTCTTTTTCTGTTGATTCATTATTAGTGTAAAGAAATGCAACTGATTTTTGAATGTTAATCTTGTATCCTGCTACCTTGCTGGATTCTTTGATTATTTCTAGTAGTTTTTGTGTGGTAAAATTATCATTTTTAAAGGGAAATACAAAAGAAAGTGGGCATAGAGTTGTGTAAGCAATCTACTTGTTTTGTTTTTAACACTTCATTAGGGCAAGTCAGGTTTAATGGTGCCTGGAAATTGACTTGGAAGATTGAAATCATATACTTCCTAGAAGCAATTCAAGATCTCAAAGCAATAATTTCTAGGCCTTATGATCTTCACAGTACTTTGTGCTCTGTAACATATAGACAAAGATAAAGAAAAAGTGTTAACAACATTTGAGTCCTGTGTTCACTTTTCATAATTCTGGTGCTTTTTTCTAATAACTTTGAAGAATGAGAGCTTTTTTTTTTTTTTTTGAATGTTATGTCCTGTTTTAATAGTGAAAACAAAGTGCAACCAAAACCAATGGAGAGAAATAATGAATAGACATTTGAGTACTTTAATTTGTATGATTTCTAAAAATAGCCTCAGTGCTAATAGAAGCATGTCAAACTATTAAATGGTTCCAAGTCCTTTAACAGTGGCGGAGAAAGATAAAGGGGCCCATGAGGGAGAAATTCAGAAGTGACCATCTGAATTTTCAATACTGTCAAAAAATGAGAGCTTTTAAAGGGGGAAAAGATTGATGGCTGGAGTGGATTTTGATAAGAGCTTATAAGAGACTATTAGCTTAGTGGGTATAGAGTAGAAATAAGAATATTAAAATTTTTAATAAGTTCTTCATTTAACCCCACTGAACATGCTATTCTGCAAGGAACCTTAACCTTAAACTCAAATCATTGCTGCTCCAGTATTTCTCTTCTTTAGCTGATTCTCCTCACAGGTTGATATTGAACTTGAACTTTAAATGGCTCCTTACTGCTTGCAAAATCAAGACACTTTCCATAAATACCTGCTTCTTACAATTTTTGCTGAAGTATATCTAATGGTGAGGACTTATGTAATAAAGACATAAATTTATTTTAAAATTTATAACTATAATTTTATAATTATAATAAATTCATAATTATAATTTTAAAATAAACAATGGGTTTTCTAAGTACTGGACTGTTTTAATGTGTTAAAAAAAATAAGTATCTGGCTTACTAAATAAAATTGGAAAACTTTCTCAGTCCTTCCAAGCACCTATTGATGTTTTTTCCATTTAAAACTGCAAATAGTCATGTGAAAAATCATAGTTTTTGTGGAATTGAATGAGACAATACATGTTAATACACTTTGTATAATACCAACATATTATGCATATTCATTAATTCATAGTATAACTCATTATGGGATGAATCGTGTCCTTCTGAAATTCATATGTTGAAATCCTAACCCTCAGTACCTCAGAATTTGACTGCATTTGCAGATAGGGCCTTTAAAGAGATAATTTAGGTAAAAAGAGGTTATATTGGTGGGCCCTAATAGAATGTGACTAATGTCTTAGTCTGTTCAGGGGGTTTTGACAGAATACCACAGACTTGGTGACTTAACAACTAGAATTATCACCTCACACTAGTCAGAATGGCCGTCATTCAAAAGTTTACAAATGACAAATGCTGGAGAGGCTGTGGAGAAAAGGGAACCCTCCTACACTGCTAGTGGGAATGCAGTTTGGTGCAGCCAGTGTGGAAAACAGTATGGAGATTCTTCAAAAGACTAAAAATAGACTCACCATAAGACCCAGCAATCCTATTCCTGGACATATATCCAGAGGGAACCCTAATTCAAAAAGACACCTGCACCCCAATGTTCATAGCAGCACTATTTACAATAGCCAAGACATGGAAACAGCCTAAATGTCCATGGACAGATGACAGGATAAAGAAGATGTGGTATATTTATACAATGGAATGCTATTCAGCCATAAAATGACAACATGCCATTTGCAGCAACATGGATGCTCTTGGAGAATGTCATTCTAAGTGAAGTAAGCCAGAAAGAGAAAGAAAAATACAATTTGATATCACTCATATGTGGAATCCAAAAAAAAAAGATAACAAATGAACTTATATATAAAACAGAAACAAACTCACAGACATAGAATATGGACTTGTAGTTACCAGGGAGGAGGAGGAGGGTGGGAAGGGAGAAACTGGGAGTTTGAGATTTGCAGATATTGACTGGTATGTGTAAAATAGATAAATTTATACTGTATAGCACAGGGAAATGTGTTCAATATCTTGTAGTAGCTCATGGTGAAAAAGAATATGAAAATGAATATATGTATATTCATGTATGACTGAAGAATTGTGCTGTACACCAGAAATTGACACAACATTGTAAACAGACTATACCTCAATTAAAAAATTAACAACAACTAGAATTTATTTCTCACAGTCTTGGAGGTTGATTAGTCCAAGATGAAGATGTTGGCAGATTTGGGGTCTGATGAGAGTGCTCTTCCTGGCTCATAGATGGCCTTCTTTGTTCTTGTGTGATGAAAGGGACTAGGGAGCTCTCTGGATCCTCTTAAAAGGCACTAATCCCCTTCATCAGTGCCCCACGTCCATGACCTAATCACTCCCAAAGGCCCCATCTTCAAATACCATCACACTGGGGGCTAAGATTCAACATAGGGATTTGGGGGAACATATCCAGACCATAGCAACTGGTGTCCTAATAAGAAGAGGAGATTAGGACACAGACACTTACAGGAGGGGGACCACGCGAAGTCACTGGAGGATGATGGCCATCTACAACATAAGGAAAAAAGCCTCAGAAGAAACTGACCCTACTGATACCTCAATCATCATGGACTTACAGCCTTAAGAACTATGAGAAAATGAATTTCTATCAGTGAAGTCGTCCAACTAAGTCTGTGGTCCTTGGCACGGAAGCCAGAGCAAACTAATATAACCTTCTTACTGAGTTCACCCCAGGAAACTGTGGACTACAGACAAAAGGCTTTTGAGCAAGGTGACTGTTATATTCTGGATAAAGGGTTTTACCCCCTTGTGAGCCCATTCTAGAAAAGAGTTCTTTTTACAAATACAAAGCAGCAGAGAAAACAAATATCCAGCTTTCCTGTCTTCACTCACTCCCAGACTCTCAGGATCTTCTGTGTAGGTCTGAATCAAATTATTTTGTCACCATGTATGTTTTAATCTTCCTTTTGAGTCTATTTTTATTGTTAGTTTTGTGCAGGTATTTTCTGATCCTATTTGTCTCAGTACCGGAAATTTTTTTTACATGTGTGCAAACTTAAACACAGAGTGAAGTGAGACACTGAGCTCTTGTGACTTCTTTTTAGCAAGAGTCCAGGCCATGGGGACACCGAATCATGAGGGACCAGCCCCAGGGAGCCCTCCCACTGCATCTCTCCCATGCAGGGATGATGCTATTTCCTTCTGACCAGAGAAGATCAGCCCCTCATTGTCTTCTCAGAAGGGCCCTTCCACAGAGGCCACTACTCTTGGGTCTCCTTGCCCCAGAGGTGGTCTTTCCCCATGCCCCTTTTGGCAACAAGCTGAGACCTAACTGAGAGTTCAAATATTCCTACACCAGGGTTAACAAGTGTCAGTGCCTGGAAAAGGGAGAGGACTCGGGGGTTGGGGAGCTGATGCTGGGAAGAGCTTCCTTAGAAAGAAGGCAGTGGAAGTTTCTTTTTAAAAGTTGCAGGTACATGACAAGATGCTCAGCCTTCGTCATTAGGGAAACACAGCTATGAGATGAATAAGTCTGAGAATCTAAGGATAACGTAGTGACTCTAGTTGATACTTGACTGTATAATTGAAATTTTCTCAGGGAATAGAACTTAACCTGTCTCACCAAATTAAATCAGAAAGAGATATGGGAGATGATGGATGTTTTAATTAACTGGATGGGAGGAATCCTCTCACAATGCATATGTTTATCAAATCACCATGATGTATAGTTTAAATATCTTAACAATTTTATTTGCCAATTACACCTCAATAAAGCTGAAAAAAAAAAAAGGAAATGCAAACCCAAAGCACAATGAGAAACCACTTCACATGCACTGAAATGGTTGAAATAAAAAAGACAGATCATCTATAAAGAGTGTTGCTGAGGATTTAGAGAAATAAGATCCATCATACACTGATGGTAGGAATGTAAATTGATGCATCCACTTTGGAAAACAGCCTGGCACTTCCTCAGATTGTTGGATGTAGAATTACCATCTGGCCCAGCAATTCCACTCCTAGATATATACTTAAGAAAAATGAAAATCCGTATCTATACAAAAACTTGTACATGGATGTTCATAGAAGCATTATTTCAATAGTCAAAAGGTAGAAATAACCCAAATGACTATCAACTGAAGAATGGAGAAACAAAATGTGGTATGTCTATACAATGGAATATTATTCTGCCATAAAAAGGAATAACTTTCTGATATATGCCACATCATGGATGAACCTTGGAAACGGTATGCTAAATGAAAGAAGCCAGTCACAAAAACCCACACATATTGTATTATTCCATTTATGCAAAATGTCCAGAATAGGCAAATCTATGGAAACTGAAAGGACACTGTGATTAGGGGAGAGACAGCTACTGGGTATGGGGATTCTCTTTGGGGTGATAAAAATGTTCCAAAATGGCTGTGGTGCTGTTTGCATATATCTATGTGTTGCACATATCTATGGGTTTTTCAGCAAAAACTGTTGAACACTTTCAATGGGTGATTTACAATATGGGAGTTATATCTCAACAAAGATGAAAAAAAAAAGTATAGTAGGGACCAGGCCTTCCAAGAGAGGAGAATAATGTGCTGGCCGGCATTTGGATGTTAAGCAAGATGATTTCATGAACAGCAAAGTCATAACCTTAGAAATCTTGGTGAAGTGTTCCCGTGCCCATGCTTAACAGAGGGGCATGCGACCACCAGCATTTGAGTGAACCATGTAGGCTGGAGACTGGAGCCTCTTCCCTGTGTCTCCCTGAATTTTTAGCCTCTTAAATTCCCACATGACATAAACGAATGTCATTCATTCAACCCCAAACACAAATTAGGTTGGATTTAGATAATGCTTGAAGAAAGGAACAACATAACAGCTGCAGTATTATTTTAAACTTTTATTGAAGTATAGGGGCTTTTTTTTTACGTTTTAAAAAAATTGAAGTGTAGACAGTTACAATATGTCAATTTCTGGTGTACAGCATAATGTTTCAGTCATACATATGTATAGACATATATTCATTTTCATTATAGGTTACTACAAGATATTGAATATAGTTCACTGTGCTATACAGTATAAACTTATTGTTTATCTATTTTATATAAAGTACTTAATATTTACAAATCTCAAACTCCTAATTTATTCCTTCCCATCCCTCTTTCCCCTGATAACCATAAGATTATTTGCTATGTCTGTGAGTCTGTTTCTGTATTGAGGTATAGTTGATTTACTATGTTGTGTTAATTTCTGGTCTACAGCGTCATGATTCAGTTATACATATACATTCCTTTTCATTATAAGGTATTAAAAGATATTGACTATTAGTTCCCTGTGCTATACAGTAGGACCTTGCTATTTATTTTATATATAGTACTTAGTATCTGCAAATCCCAAACTCCTAATTGATGCCTCCTCTCTCTTTCCCCTTCAATAATTGCATAGCTTCAATTTTGAATAATGCTTTCAGACCTATGGGTTTTGCAACTAGATGGCATTTAAAGAAATTTTACCTATAACCTTATTTATTACATTCTCCAAGTCAGTATTTGATTCCTGTGAACTTCCTTTCATTCTTGAAGAACATATCTACTGCATGCTTCCTATTAACTTTGCTGTGACATTCTAAAATAGGTCTTGATCAATTTGACATTTAAATAGCCATTGGGCAGAGATGTAACCTCATGCTTGAATAAATACTATTTAATTATGGCTTTATAGAAATGCAATATTCTTTAATTACAAGAATTATCTCCAAGGTAGATAAAGAAGTCTGCTCTAGATAGTCTAAGACACTAAAATATGAAAAATGGAAAAATGGTTATTGAGGCTCTGTTGACTGAAGGATTAACTGAGAAATGGGAACTGACTAGTGTGAAACATTTGGGCAACAACTTCCAGACAGGAACTCAATAAGCTTATGTAAAATTAAAAAAAAATATGCTCTCCTTTGTAACAGAACCCGCCTCCCACTTTTAAGATACTGTGATGCAATGCTGAGAAGGACACACAGAGGTGAAAATTGATTTTCCCTGAAGAGCACATTGTAAATTCAAAGCCAAAATTCTTTCAACAAGATTAGTAAGTGCTATTCATGGCGTTCCCTGGGCAGATCAACAGTGTGAAAAGTATGTCTACAAAATCCTCTGTTGTCTTCAGATGTGTATGAGGGGCAGCCAACCATAGGAGGAGCTCTGATCATCTGTTGGTGGAGAGGGGGCACAGTGTGGAGGGCCAAGTTGTAAAACGCAACTCATTTTTAAGCAAACCTGGTGGTTAATTAAATGGCTGACTTGTAAGCTAAAGACCTTTACTTGAGAATATAGAACTTCCCTAACTACTAACTCACAACCCTTAGAAACATAATAAGTGAGAAATCCTCCCTAAGTTTATAAACATAGAGTAAGCCAAGATGGGCCCCGGTCTGATGGAAAGGTCAAAAATTAGAAACACAGGGAAAGAACATAGCAGCTTATGCTTCTTTTTGGTTAGTGATTAATCATTAAATACTTAATAAAATTCAGCTAATACTTTTATTTATTTAAAATAAAAACCAGAATTAATTTCTTATTCTGGCAATAATGTATTTGAAAAATAAGGAGACCCGGGTTTGGACATACCTGCTTTCAACTTTTGTGACTGGGCAGTTCTTTTCACCTCTCTGGGATTCAGTTTCCCTATCCATATAAGGACAGCACTTAAAGATCCTAAAATGCCTTCAACTTCATGATTTAATGATTTATGAATCTTGGGTTTCAGAGTTGGCTGCCTCACTGATGATTTATCCGAGTAAAATAACATTATTGACTCTCCAATGAGAGACTAATATTTCCTGTGGGTGAAAAATTAATTTTTAGCTATCACTAATGTCAAACCAAAGAAAATATCCTGACTCCAATAAGAAATTTAAAGAGTCTGCCCAGAGATAGATGGCTAGGAACTAGCAGTGTGTGAGTTCCCATAATTAACTGAAACTCCACATAGGAATCTTTCTTAATTTATGAAAAAATTCTGTGGTTCCTTTTCTTTTCCAAACTAAATACTCTTAAAGAAATGAAAATATGCTTAAGGAGAATACTTAATAGGAGCAACTCTATTATATTTTCTTATGAATAGTGTCTAACCCTTTAAATGATGAAACTAATATTACAAAGTGATAATAACATATTACCATATGCTAATCCACCATTCGTAATTTCTATTTAATCTCCAAGAAGGAAATGAATTGTCAGACACTTGAAATGCATACCTGAAAATTGGGTGCTCTGAAATTTGGATGAACTAAATAGCTTTTCCTAAGGCCATTTACGTAACCAAAAGTGACCACGTAGTTATAGTTGTTTAGATCAGTGACTAAATATACTACGACAGCAGATGTTTGAGGATTTATCAGTGAGGATGTCTTTGGATGTAAACATCAACAACACAAAGACCTCGAACTGACTCGTACAATGAGGCAAGAAGAAGGGAGGGATGTGGGGTGGATGTGACCCAGACTTCCGTCTCTGTTTCCCAATATTCTTTCTTCTCTCCCGTGTGTTGTTCCATCCTCAGTTTGGATGCTGGCTTCAGAGTCAGGTTGTCGTAATTCCTATTTTGCTTCTGTCACAGTGCCCGGAACATGGTGAACCTGCCATGAATAATAAAATTTGTGATAAGTACTGGCATTTATTAAGCTCTCATTACATGTATTAAGTGTTTTGCATGTATTGATTCATTTACTCTTGACCATCACCCTGTCAGGCAGTGTGGGACTTTAAAAAATATATCCACACATTCTTTGAGACGCCTCCCTTCAAGAGGCGAGGTCTAATTTCCCACCTCTTGAGTGTGGCTTGGACTTAAAGACTTGTTCTAATGAGTAGAGTAAAGCTAAAGTAATGGTGGGTGGCTTTGGAGACTAGGTCATAAAAAGGCTGTGGCTTCCATCTCAGTTTTTTTTTTTCTCTTTCTTTCTCTCTCTCCTCACTAATTCTGGGAGAAGCCAGCTGCCACATCTTGGAGACACGCATAGACAGGCTTGTGAAGAGGACCATGTGCCATAGCTGTGAGGCCTGCTGACAACCACATGAGTGACCCTGAAGGCAGACTCCCCACTGACCTTGGAGGTGACTGCAGCCCCCTGTTGGCAGCTTGACAGCAACCTCATAAGGAACTCTGAGCCGGAGCCACCCAGCTAAGCTGCTCCAAGATTCCTGTTCCTTAGAAACTATGTGAGATCATAAATACTTGTTGTGAACTACATTTTGCTACATTGTTTTCAGCTGCATTTCAGCTAAGTTTTGGGTAATTTGTTACATAGCAATAGGCAAGTCCTACTATTACCCCCATTTTACAGATGAGTAAATTGAAGCAGAGGAAGGTTAAGTAACTTGTCCCAAGTGATGCAGCCAGGAAGTTACAGAGGCAAGAAGCAGACCCACACAGTCTGATTTTTTGAAATTCTTGATCTTTTAAATTGCCCCCAATTTCAAGATTGGTGAATAATTTCAGGAGGATTGAGATGAGTGATTAAAAGAGACTGTCAATTTGGTATATTTCTTCATCTTTCTGGTTTACTTCACTTAGAATGACATTCTCCAGGTCCATCCATGTTACTGCAAATGGCATTATTTTATTATTTTATACCATATGATATCACTTATATGTGGAATCTAAACAAAAAGACAAACAAACTTCTTTACAAAACAGAAACAGACTCACAGACATAGAAAGCAGACTTACGGTTACCAGCGGGGAAGGGAGTGGGAAGGGATAAATTGGGAGTTTGAGATTTGCAGATACAAACTACTATATATAAACTAGATAAACAACAAGTTTATACTGTATAGCACAGGGAGCTATATTCAATGTCTTGTAGAAACATGGTTAAAAAGAATAAGAAAATGAATATATGTATGTTTCTATATGACTGAAGTATTATGCTGTACACCAGAAATTGGCACAACATTGTAAACTGACTATACTTCAATACAAATATATGTTTTAAAAAGAGAATATCAAAAAATCTTCTTAACATTATTTTATTTGTAGCTAGAAATAATGTTTCTATGTCTTAGAAGCCGTCAGGCATTTAGATGTCTTAGAACCTTAAATCACAGAATACAGATGTGAGAGGCAGTTCATGGCTTTAGGAAAGGGGTAAGGAATTTGCTGAACTTCCACATAAGGGGAGAGCTTTGAATTCATATTCCGTGTAGACACAGTTGCTACTCATTGAAACTAGGCAGTGAGACAGTAACGCATTGTAAGTATTTACTTTTATAAATTCTGGTAAGTGTAATTCTAGCTATGGCAGATGTGGGGCGATTTCTTCAGGCACCAAGATGAGACTTGATGAAGCCACTTTGTTCTGAATTCATGTGATCGTCGATATGAAAGTCAAGAAAACCTAGGTCTTAATTCCTGTATCTTTGCTGAGTTATCCCGGTGAAGTCCCCACTCTGTGTTTTTCCTTATCACTTGCAAATCGCTCAGTCCTGCTTCTCTGAAGGAGAAAGAGGTGTGCGGCTGAGTTCCTCCTGAATTTCTCAGTCCTCCTTACTTTCTTGTTTCTGACTCCTCAGTTGAATGAGGGCGATGTGAGCTCCTGAGGCAACAAGCGACCGTTCCTGTTTTTACATGGAGGGTTTTCTAAGGAACCAGAGCCCAGGGAGGGGAAGTTGCCTGCCTGAAGTCACTCTAAGAATGAATGACAGGGCCTCAAACACTGGTTATCCTTCCACTGCTGTGTTTAGAATTTGCTCCAGCTCTTACTTGAGGGTGGGATGACTCCTTACTCAGCCTTGGGAGGCAACCTATACAAAGTCTAATATTCCTTGTACCCTGAGTATTCAGGTCTCTCTTACCTCCTTAATAGACTGGAAACTCTTAGAGGCAGAAAAATGAGAATAGTGCCTTGCCTTGAGCTTGCCTCGTAAGTACTAATGTTACTGACAAGCGAGAAAGAAAGTGAAAGGATGGATGGACAGACGGGTGGGTGGATGGAACTATAAAGCACACTGAATTTGCTTACTAAAGTTGCCTTGTTAGATGTGCATTGAAATAAGGAAACAAACTTTTATGTGTATTTTGAATTTGCAAAACAGGTAAGTTTAAAACAGTTATTTTACTTTAAATAAAAATTGCCTTAAGAATAAAGTCCAGTTTTAAAAACTCATTTTACAGTAAACTTTTTAGAAACTGATCTATTGATGAGTTTTACAGTAAACAATAAAGTACTGATACACAAAATAACTTAAAGCAAACTATTTTCTAGCTTGGTCAATGTCTCGTTTTAACAAAGCTATTGTATTCTGTCTATTTCCACGTGCATAAATCAGTATTTTGGCTGGGAATGGAAAGTTAATTGATGATTGATTTGCAGTCTACCTTTCCCCCAAAGGATTAGACACTGTTTACTGCTAAATCATAATGCAAAATATAAATGCATATGACTCGTAAACACGAGGTGCTTTTTTGACACTTATATTATTATTCCCCAACAACACAGGCCAAGTTACAATTCATCAGGTTAGAGATGAGCAAATGAATGGCTTCAGAGTAGGAAGAAGCAATAAAGGAAATTTTCTACAACCAAAGAAATAAGATGGGTTTGGGGCGGGATGATTGATACTGATGCCCAGTGATCACAGAGAGATGGAGAGTTATGCTTTGGCTGGGTCCATCTAAGCGCTGACCACTGAATGCAGAATCATGGCTTTGAGACTCAGATTTGGATAGTAGTATTTGCAAGTAATTTTATATTGCGAAAATGCCTTTCTCAGTAAGATTTAATTGATGTCAAAATTCACTATTTACTAAATGCCTAGGGCACTGTGTGACCCGGTAAGCCAGCAGCAACTTTATTCATGGGTTAAAACATACATACATATAAGTATATATAAGTATGTACACTTTATATGTAATACATTCTCTATATATTTTATGCATTAAAATAAGAAAAACATGAGAAAATAGTTTCACATCATCAGCAGGATATGAATAATTATTGATGCTGTGAAACTGTTCATGTTCTGTTTCTGAAATAAATGATTGGGGAATATAATCTGAAATAGCTAAATCAAAATACTGAATTCAAAAAGATAACTGTTTATATGATGTTGGACAAATGGCTGAAACTTTCTGTGCCTCAGAATGTTCATCAGAAAAATGGAGCTGATAAGAGCGGAACTCACGTTAGAGGGCTGTTGTTTTGAATGGATGTGGCAAAGCACATGATACAATAAATGCTCAAGCCCTACTAGTTATGATGCATACACAGCCGTGCCCTTCTCTTTATCATAACATTTACCATACCTTTTCCAACTGCTTGTTTAATTATCTATCTTCCTTTCTTGACCGTAAGCCTCATAAGAGCAGGAATCTTATCTTTTCTCATAGTATTTCTAGCATTTGGTGCTGGGCTTGGCATGTATAAGGATGCTCAGTAAATATTTGCTGAATATGTGAATGAATAATTTGGAGGGAAAGCCCTCAATTATTTTTAACATGGTGTGGGTCAAATAAAACACATCGGAGGACTGCATTTGGCCTATGGACATCCAATTTGTGATTTTTGCTAAGAGTATGGCCATGATAATTTAGCATGGAAGTCTTTCAGACATGTGTTATCAATCTTTTATATGACTCTGGAAGACTCAACAAACATCCATAGCATGTCTAATTTGGGACAATAAAGATGCTAGTGAAACCTTGACATTTCAATAGTTCAGATGATTTCAAATATTTCTCTCCCAAACTGAAAGAAGGACAAAGTTGTTTTATTTCCTCTCCCTTTAAGTTAAAAATAATTCTCCCTGTTTTAAAAAATGACAGTGTGTCTTAACAGCTTCCAAGTTATAGCTAACAACACTTTGCTGTTTCTTAGGGATGTGTTTCATCTGTTATCTATTCATAACCCGAAGTTGCTGTCCTTGGAGGAAGACCAGAAGCTATACGGAGGGAGTCTCCTCCAATAAGTCCTTGATGTCCATGCTCTGTGCTCCCTACTGGTCCTTGAAATGCAATCTCTCCACCCAGTATTTAACTTCATGGCATTTGGTACTTGGAAACTATTTAAAAAGAAAAAAAAATGACTTAACTCCAGTCAATGTTGCATTAAAAAAGTTTCCTTTGGATAAAAAATTAGGATAGAAATGATGAGACACATTTCCCCAGGCATCATTCAGAGTTCACTATGAACAAATGTTAACTGTAAAAAAAAAGTTTTTGTAAATAATGCAGTTTCAATAACCGTAACACATTTCTTATATAAGCATGGGCACAACTATTTTAATCGAACTTTAGTGGCTGTCTAGACAGACTGATAGAATATCTTGATCTGGAATTTAACTAGAGATTAAAAAACTCAGAGGAAAAATGCTTTGATGTCTTTTTTGGGAAGATGTGGTTTTGGAGGTGAACAAGCCTATGGAGGGAGGATGCAAGAATGCTGGTTTTAGAAATGAGATATTAGGTAAAAGAGAGAGACAAAGAACATGGTGAGAAGCTGTCATATTTGTGAATCCACTTTTAGGGATTATTCTGTAACTCAAATTTGGAACTAGGTCCATAATAGATCTCATGTGTTTGGCAGTAAATAGTACCGATGTTTGAAAAATGGGATTAGTCAGCTCCAGCACCAGCTATCTCTATTGCTATCAGTAATCTTATTTTGATGACGTTTCTGTTGTTATTACATTCCAAGTCATGTCTAGAGGGCTGCCCATTACGTGAAGTCTCTAAACAGCTGGGAAGAGGAAGGGGTGGCAGGGCTGGGTGGCAGCCTCTCTCCCACGGTCTTTGTTTTCTGTCTGCCTCCTGCATCCACCGCCAAAATGGCTCTTCCCTTTCCTGTTCATCGTCTCGAGACTTCAGTGTTGCCTTTTCTGCTGTTCTTCCAAGAAGGAGGTCTCTGCAATTATGTCCCATCTTTCAGTTTTTAACCCCAAACTTCACGCTTTAGTATGTGATTTAAATATGGGCCCGGTAAGAAAGTAACCCTGGCTTCACCCTGGGGTCTGGAAGAATCAGACACAATTAGGTACTCTGCAGAGAGAAACTGGGGGAAAGCCTCAATCGAAGTGTGAAGCTTTACAGTTTATGATGGAACGGAAGGGTTGGAACTGCTGACATGAGGCTGCGAGAAATCTTCTAGCCTCTGTCTGGAACTTCTGGAACCCATTTTCTGGAGGAAGCCAGCTGTCATGTATGGAGACTACCCCTGGGCTGCTCTGCTGGGAGGAAGTCCAGGCAGTCATATCCTTGCTCATTATGTCATCTATTGTGACAACTGCCAAATATATACATTTGCCCCCTCTCCTCTGAGCCTCAGAGTCGTGCACCCACAGGTCCACTTCACATCTCCGCTTGAAAGCCCCATCCCGCAAGCATCACGGTGTAAATGTTGGAAACGGAACACTGGATTTCTAGTCTCCCCTGCCCCCCAAATCTCTCCCTTCTTCAATTTCTCATCTTGGGAACTGGTTCCAACACCCACCCAGTGCTTTAGCCTTCATTTATCTTCTTGCAAACCTCACATCTAGTCCATCTGTAAAAAACTAGCTGTTCTGTGTCCACTCGTGTCCCTTGAATTTTTTCCAGTTTTCTCCACCTCCACTGTCTGCATCATCATCTCTTTCAATGGCCTCCACAGTGGACTCCTGCCTCCTTTCCTGTCACTCATCTGTCCATCCTGCACTCACCAACTACCGTTATGTTTTAAAATGTCGGTCAGATCTTCCCAGGTCCCTGTGTGGACACCTGAATAGCTTGCTAAGGCGTCTGAGTACCACCCCAACCACAGAACATGATACGTGTGGTCCTCCATGGTCTTCTACAGCCTCATTTCGTGGCCCTCTCCCCTTGCTCAGTTCTTCCAGCACACCAGCCCTTTCTCACCTAGGGACCTTGGTAATGACTGCCCTTTCCTTGGACCACTCCCATCTGCTCTTCACATTCTCAGCTTAAATATCATTGGAGAACTCTCACGACTGCCCCACCTAGTGTAGTTTCCTCCAGTGTCTTTAATCATGGCATCCTATTTGTTTACCATAACGTTTGTGACCACTGTAATTATTATTTTTATTATTGATTTATGTTGAAGTAGAGTTGATGTACAATGCTATGTAAGTTGCAGGTGTACAATAGAGTACAATGGAGTTTAAAAGTTAAATTCCATTTATAGCTATTATAAAATATTGGTCGTATTCACTGTGTGGTACAATATATCCTTGTAGCTTATTTTATGCATAAAATTTTGTACCTCTTAATCCCCGCCCCCTGCACTGCCCCTCCCCCTTTCCCTCTCCCTACTGTAATTGTTTGTGTTTTCACATTTAATATGTACCATCTGGCTCTTTATATACCCTTTAAACACCACAAACTTATGGCCCATGTCTGTTTTCTATTCTCCATTTTGTCCTTGGTACTTATCATAGTGCCTGTCACAAACCAGGTGCTCAGCTAGATATTCTGTTGAATAAATTAACAAATACCAAAGCCTTGGGAAATCTCAAGAGAACCATGTACTTGATTTAGGGGAGAAGCTGTGAGAAAGCGTTCTCTTCCATAGTGAGACAGACTAGAAAACCAGGAACGGAAGCCTGTTTTGAAGGGTATCAGGGCAGCATTACACCAGGGAGACCTGGTCCCGACCCATCTCCTGTTATTCCTCTTGGACTAGCTGCCCAGCCTTTCATCACTCGAGTTCCCATTTTTCTCCTGCCCCTGGAAATCCCACTCCCAAGTCTGACTCTTCAGCAGTCCCGCCCTCTTCTCCTTCATCTCCACCTGTGACGCCCCCCCTACCCAAGTGCAGTTCTCACGTCAGAAATGCCCCTACCCGCAGCCTGAAACCGGAAGCCCCCACTTGCCCCACTCAGTGAATGGGGGAGGCCTGGGGCAGGGGAGGGAACCCTCAGTTCCTTGGTTCTACAGCTGTGCTTCCAGCTCCCAAACTGAGTGAGGAAGAGATGGCAGTGGAACCCTCAAGCAAAGAAGTTCAGTAGACAAGTGGGTTCAAGACTGAGCCTCAGAGGAGAGTTTCAGGCCAATGTACACATTTGCGAGTTGTCATAATAGATGAAACCTTGAGAAAGGATAAAACCCACAGGAAGAGGCATTAGAAGGAGGAGGAAAGAGGATGGCTGACAGCAAAAAAAAAAAAAAAGAGTAACTGGGAGGAAAAGAAAAGTTTTTCTTCTCCGACACTTGGTCCAGATGGGAAGAGACTGTCTCCAAAGCACATCAGCTCCTGATGTGACCTCTGCTCCCCGGACGTCAACCTGAGGAAGCAAGATGAAGGGACCTTCTGACTTTGGTTCCAAATATTACAATATCCCCCGTCTCCCACATGTTGCCCATTTCTTCCATGAAGCCCACGAGGGCTTTGAGAAGTGTTTGGGAACTGGTCCTTTTTGCTACGTGGAGCTCACCATTGCTCTCTGTCTCACCCTGGCTGCCTGGCCTCCTGCAGGCAGAGTGACCCCAGTGTTATACCCCCGCCCCAGGCCACCCTTCTGTGAGCTCCAGGCCTGGGAGCAAGCCCCTGGACCTTCCTGTGATGCCCCAGAATCCTAGTTACCAAAACATTTGCAGGTTCTCTTTCTCTTCTTTTGTGTTAATTTTGTTCAGAGAGTCACAACTACAGGATTTCTCAATGATTAGCTGATAACTTAGGCATGGAACTCACTGCAGCCATCAGACTTGAATTTTGTAAAGGGACTCGTGAGATCCCCAACGTCGAGCCCTTTACCAAAGGGAAATCTGTTCCACATGCGCCTTGGAAAGAAGATGCATAAATGAAGACTCTGAAGGCTCAGCACCTGCTGATCTAGGACCTTCCCCACAGGGTGACTCCCTAGGATGGGAGTGGAGCCAAGTGCTCTTTGGGGGGAGGGCTGAACTCATTCTTTTGCTTCTCTCTGAGAGAAAGAGGGTTTGAGGAACCCATGGTTAAGGGTGTCTGAGGCTGAAGATGGAGGAGAACAAAGAAACTTCTGGTTACTTCACAGCAGGAGTAAAACTCAGCACACAGGTTTTACAAAATACAAACAATGCTTGCATCTCACCCCTAGAGATTCTGATGTGATTTTGTCTTAAGTGCAGCTGGAATCACAGCCTAGAGATTCTGATGTGATTTTGTCTTAAGTGCAGCTGGAATTTTAAAAGCTTTTGAGGGAATCTCAAAAGAGTCTCAAAAGAGGGAGTGTCTGTAATCGCCAAGACATGGAAGCAATCTAAATGTCCATCGACATGCAAATGGATAAAGATGTGGTATGTATGTGTATATATATTTATGTGTAGATGTGTATACACATTTATGTGTAGATGTGTATACACATATACGTGTATATATGTATATATACACACAATGGAATATTACTCAGCCATAGAAAGGAATGAAATAATGTCATTGGCAGAAACATGGATGGAACTGGAGATTATTATATTAAGTGAAGTAAGTCAGTTGAGAAAGACAAATATCATATAACTTATGTGTGGAATCTAAAAAAAATGATACAAATGAACTTATTTACAAAGAGAAATAGATGCACAGACATAGAAAACAAACTTATAGTTACCAAAGGGGAAAGGGTTTGAGGGGAGGGATAAATTAGGAGTTTGAGATTAGCAGATACAAACTACTATACATAAAATAGATAAATAACAAGTTCCTACTGTATAGCACAAGGAATTATATTCAATATCTTATAACAACCTATAATGGAAAAGAATTTGAAAAAGAATATATATGTATTTATAACTGAATCACTTTGCTGTGCACCTGAAACTAACACAACATTGTAAACTAACTCTACTCCAATTAGAAAAAAAAAAAAAAAAAGAGGCAGTGTCTTGGGTAGCTCTTCAAATATCCACCTCATGGATCCAAAGTTCCCTCCATCTGAAATCGAGACCTTCAAAGCACAAGCTTGAACTCAATCACGGAAATACAGCACGGCTAATAGGTGCATTTTAGACTATGGGTGAAGAAAGAAGATAAGGCCACAAAAACACGAATACCAAAAGCTTTTCATACCATTTTTCTCATGGGTATGGGTTGTTGTGTTTGTGGGAGGCAATGGAACTGAGAGCAACCAGGAGAAAACATTATAATCTAGGGCTGGGGTGAGTGATCTTTTTTTTTTTTTTTAATTTATTTTTATTTTTGGGAGGGAGGTAATTAGGTTTATTTCTTTATTTATTTCTTAGTGGAAGTGCTGATTGAACCCAGGACCTCACGCTTGCTAAGCAGGCACTCTACCACTGAGCTATACCCTCCCTCCTTGAGCAATCTTATGTACAGAATTTTTGTGCCCTTCCTTTTCATTAATCCAGGCACGAGGTGGGTCCCAGTTCTCTCTCAAGGTGCCCCAGACTCGCAAAGCCAATAAAATCTCCTGAGAATCTCTGAGCCACGCTGATCTCTGTTGTCTCTCTGTGACAGTTTTGTCCAAAGGGCTCTGGTGCCTACATGAAAGGAGGGAGTGGCACTAACGATACAGTTCAACCTAAATTTTGTGCTTTAGACCCTCTTGAAACAGCCTAGTCACAAAAAGATACGTTATAGTGTAAGAAAAATTAAATTGGAGAGAAACATGTCATAAAACTTTTGACAAGAATTATAAATCCAATTTATTTATCCACAAAAAAAAGGACTGTCAGTAGTGGACATGGTAATAAATCAGCTTAGATGATTAGAAATAATGCAGTGAATAATCCGCAAAGGAATTAGGAACCAAATAGTAATTTCTGAGTAATATATTATCAGGTTGCATTGGTTGCAAAACCGATGTGCCCCTGAACCGCTGTGAAAAGCTGCAACGACTCTGGAATTAAGAAATTTGGGCGTTGTGAGTAGGAGTGGTATTTACTTGGTTTTCAGCTCTTGAAAGAGGCAGCTTGATTGGGAGGTGGGTGGCTTTGTGTCCAGCATACGTGACATATTTAATTCTACACACCATGGATAGAATGCAATTGTTAGACTGACTACTTCGTATTCCAGTGCGTCCTTGCTCATCATATTTCTGTTTTGGCTCTTGTGGCTGCCTTTGCCTTCTAACCTAAACATTTTACCCCCTTTGGCAGCATTAAGAACCCTGATTGTTAGACTTAACAAGAGGATGTGCCAAGTGCTTGATCAAAGCAGGTCATGATTTTATTAAGTTGCATTAAACCTGACAATTGTCAGCCTTGAGTACTTTCCACCTCCCTGTCTCCCCGAGGTCAGGAATAATGTAGGAATTTTAATGTGATTCTCCGCGGTGGCTGATTTGAATTTCTAGGACAGTAAGAAGAATTTCTAGGATGTTAGGGAAGAGGGCACATTCCTAGGGGAAGACTGCCTCTCCCAGGTGTTATCTCAAATGAAATGGCCTCAAACTGTATTAATATGCCACCAGTTGTATCCTATGAGAGCTTATCAAGAAATAAATTTAGTAGCCATGGCGTTCGTCTTTGCTAAATCAGGAACTGTGTAACTTGTGGGCTTGCGTCAGAGGTTGAAGGAAACCTGCGAGCCTGCTAACCCTCATGCAGCAGACAGTCACATGGCTTGTTCTTCTAAAGTCCAGCTGGCAACCTTTGAAAAGAAACCTATTTGATTGGCAGCCGTGCAGCTTTGCAATTTCTTGTGCCATCCAGGTCAGAAAATCATATTGGAATGAGCAGACATAGCTACCATTAAAAAAAAGTTAGAGTTAATGAGTGCTTATCAAATGTTTATATAAGTGATAATTTGACATGGTGAGGAGCTTTTGGACAGAAATGCATGGGCTGGTGATATCTAAAAGTCAAAACTTCTAGATTGGAATCAGGGCTATAAATATGCTATTATCTTGGTGTCTGTTTCAAAAATTGTGTATAGTTTCATTTGAAAGTTTAGTCTAAGTTCCAGTGACCTGATACGTAATAAACCATGTATGCATGTATCTATCTATATGTATATATACGCACAGACATATGTGATCTGCATATATATACATAAAAGGATATAGATATCAAAGGAATATATAAAAAATCCATCTATATATCATTTTATATCCTTTCTTCCTTTCTCTGTCTCTGTCTCTCTTTCTCCTCTCTGTAGACATATGTGCATATCCATATACGTATTTTTTCCTTCTTACGCATATTTTCCTTAGAGAGAAAATCATCTTGATGTGGCTGGAGCAAGGTAAATGTAGATATTCCTCAGCCAGCTTTCAAGGTCTAGGATTGAACTCTTTGCATGCACCAAGAGAGACACAGGAAGAGACAGAGAGATTGCTCTTAAAAGCATTGTCCACTCAGCAGTTCCATTGGAGAGAAACATTGCTCATTGTAAAGGAAACTGAAAGAGAAAAAGAAACATTGGACTGTAATGGTTGCTGCATCAATTTGCTGACATTTCACAATCATCTCCCTGCAAATTGGACTCGTTGGCATCAAGGAACACGTGGGTGAATACCAGATGCAGAAGCATCTCAGCTTGGCTTCTTCTATGACGGTGAAGTCTAGCAACTACTTTTAGTCCTGAGAAGGTAGCTTAAAGTGGTAACAGACTTACACTTGGTATTTCTTTTTCTTTCTTGTATTAAAAAAAAAAAAAGCCCTTCTCTCTGGAGGGAGTTTAAGGTACTTGAGACTTATATTTACTGCTGATTTTTAACTATGACGTTTACCTGTTCATTGCCATGTTTCATCTTGGTCTTCATAATAGCCTTATGGTGTCCAGCCTCAGAAGGGCCCCAATCATGTTCAGTGACCACTCCCTTCTCCTTTCCAGGATGAGGCAAGTCCCTAGGACCATCTGGGAAAAGATGGGCTGTTTCCTCCTCAGTAGTAGAGACATTTGATTGCTTTTCTAGTATTTCGCCATTTTGGTAACTTGACCACTGTTCCTCCATTTCTTCTGCTCCTACTGCCACCTGCTGACCAACTTTCTCTCTGCATAGCTTGGGTTCCCATTCTCTAGGCAAGATCTGATCCCATTAGCCAGTCACCACAGGCCTATGCCCACATGCCTGTTGAACAGAACTGTAAGACTGTATGGCATTGGATGAGACCTTCATCCCTGGTCTGACATGGATGGGATCTGAGTGGTGGGGTCCTGGTGGCATGGCACAGATTCCCTTGTATGAGTTGCTGTATCTGACTCTGACCCCATATGGGAGATGATAACCTTGCCTCACAGGGTGGCTGTCAGGATTGAAAAAGAAATCCCAGTGTCCAGCATGGTAGGGCCTTAGCTGAGCTACAGGCTTTTCCTGCTCTGCTGCTATCTTTGGACTTGAACCTGTGGCAGATAGTAACTTTTTTGGATTTTTATTTTCTCACAATCTTTTTTGTTTTTGCCTTTTTGATTTGTATGTCTCCAGAGTGATGCAGATGAGTCATATTTAGGGTCCAGCTGTAAAAATGACATGTTTTATCTTTGGATGAGGATGTGATGATGGTGATAATGATGGTAATGAGGATGAGGATGACGACTGGGGCCAGCCACACCGACTGCTGGCACGTGCCAGGCACTGTGTGAAGTGCTTTGCATGAATTATCTTATTTCATACTCATCTTGATTCTACAGAGCAGGTTCTGTTCTTGTCCCTATTGTACTGAGGCCACTGAGAGTCTCAGGAAGGTTAGATAACCTGCCCAAAGTTACACGCCTGTGGACCCAGTTTTGGAGTGGAGTTCAGTTTTGACCTCCACTGAAGAGCTGAGCCTTCCAGCAGCCAGTAGGTTGAATTTTTAGTTTCTGGAGAGTAATTTTGGCAGCTGTCTTGCTGTTAGAGAATCATTATGTAGCTTGCTAATTTATAATATCATCCGTCCTCAAAGTGGCCAGCATATAAGTGGTGCATGTGAAACTGACTTTTAAAAATTAGTGACCAATCAGTTTAAATGATTAGAATATTGGCCAAATCAATGTTTAATTGTGACAAGAGAACTTACGACAAGTGCCCTTGGGGGTATGTACATATAATAGAGGAACTGATAAAGTTATATTTTAAGAAACCAACCAAAGATAAAATCTGCAAGCCCTGTTCTCTCATGGTGGTTATAGAAACCAATGCTCCGAATCAACTGCTAATTCGGATTAATTTATATCCCACTGGTAGCTCATGAAAAAATGTTCTCTGTGTTTTATTTTTTAAAATGTGATGTACAGTCATTGCAACCAGTATATTTGATACCTTATTTATAAAGAATCTTAAATATGGAATAATTTAAAATAAACGGTCCCATTTTTATTATTTGATTCTGTCGTCAGTGGCACACACACACTTTGCTTATTTCAATATCTGGAAGCTTCTGCTCTAAGGACAAATGTGAACAATTATATCATCCTAACACCTTGACCCACTCTTTTTTTCTTGTTTCTTTTTTTTAGGTTCTTCCCAGGATTGCAGGCCCATCTTTTTTTTTTTTAAGAAAAAAATAGAATGATTAGCTTTGTCCCTCTCCTGTCTACCTGCTGTTAAGGCACTGATGTTTATTACTTCTAAATGAGGTGACAAACTTGTCAATAGCTCTCCTCTTCGAGAAGGTCAAAGGGTGTGATATTTGGATATTTTTAAGAACATTTGAAATGGATATTTTAATATTTTGGGTAACAGCTTTCTCAGCCTTCATTGAAAGAAAACCATAAATCATTCCTTACATTTAGTAATTTAGGTGAATTTATAGCAAAGAAGTAAAAGTGGCATCGGTCTAGTAGTTCTGGAAAAAGATGAAGAATGAGGTTATCTATTAAAGCTCAGTATAGGTAATTCAAATCAAAAGGACAAGGGACAGAATTTGCATAATATTAAAACATGATCAGTGTGAAATACGCTCCTGTACCTTCTTATAATAAACTGCCATGGCAAGCTTACAAATCAAACCCATGAAGTTGTGTAAGTAGAATTTACATACCCATGTATACAGCTTCAAGTGACAAGTGCATATGGAATGAATGAATGAATCTAGAGTGAGTAGTGTTTAATTGCACAGACTCAACTCCTTGGATTCAGATCCTACCTTTGCCACTTCCCAGCTGTGTGACCTTGTGCAAATTGCTTAATTTCTCTGTTTTTTTTTTTCTTTTATGTATAACACTGATAGTAATGGCACCTACTTCATAGCATTATTTTTTTTAATTATCATTATCATCATCATTTTTTAAATTCTTATTTTTTATTGAAGTGTAGTCCACTTACAATGTTAGTTGCACGTTTTTAGCATAGCATTGTTATGTGGATTAAAGGATTTAACAAATAAGCGGTTTAGACCGTCTCTGGCACATGTGTGCTCACATGTGTTAGCTCTTGTGATATGATTGTTTTCCATTCTCATTCTTCTAGAAAGAAAAAAGTAAAGTCGAAGGTAATAATAATGAGACTATTCCACACTGAGATGATGAAAAACACTCAAACATCACAAGGATAGACTTCTGAAATGGGTCCAACTTCAATGAGTTAATGAAAATCTCCAATACCCAGAACAAGTGACCTAAGAGCCAACAACTGAATGTCAGCTCGTCTGTTCACTCCCATCCGTTGATAGTGATGACTCGAAATGATGGATGGAGACGTTGGCGAAGCCAGTCTGAATGGAGGGGAGGAGGAAGGTGTGCCTAAGAGAGGCTGCCAAGCGCCCTGGAGCTGGGAGTGTCTCATATGCTCCGCGCATTTTCCTCCCCCACCTACTGCAAATCTTGCACCCAGACCTGCTGATTGAGCCAAATCCACTTCTTCTGGAAGAATTCAGAGTGAGAGAGACAGTTTATCTCTGTCATTTTGGCCAGGACATAGGTCTACGTGCTTCTATCAGCTGAGGCCAAATGTTCAGCCAAGCACAGTCAGGAAATCCTGCAGCTGCTGGCCAAATAGTCCTTTATCCTGTGAGGTGGAACCACTTTACTAAAATTTCCCCTTCCTTGGCAAAGGTCTCTGTTAAATGTTCCTGGACAATGTGTGTGCAATGCCCTTTATTATGGACTTTTAATTTTTATCACAAAGTAACAACTTTTATCATCCATGAAGAATTTCTGCACCACCACCTTCCAGTTCCCAAAGAATCTCGTCTAATTCTACTATTCATTCTCCCTAACGGCAACTCACCAAGCAGTGAAACCTGCAAGTCTTTCGAGTCATCTTAGCAATGTCTGCCACCCACTGAAATCAGCATATCAAGCGCGTTGGGATAGTTGAAGGAGCCTGACAAAGAAAGCATTTTATATACTTTATCTCATTAAGATTTATCAGCATCCTAGAGGGGATGTATTATCAGTGCTCCTATTTCACAGATGAGAAAACTGAAACTTAGAGAGATAAGTATCTTTTCCCAGATTAACCACCTAGAGGTTGGTTTAGCTGGAATTTCACGTAGATTTGACTCCAGAATCAGAGCTCATCAGTTTTTTTTTTCTTCTAATTAGTCTGTAGGCACTCTTTCTCTTGTTATGGGAGAGTGATTTTGTGCCCTTGTGAAATTTAGTTCCATGAAAAAAGAGAGCCAATCAGAATAGCTAGGTTCTAATTACTTGGTAATCAAACATTACAAAAAAAAAAAACCTGACTAAGTGCCAAAGGTAGGAAAGACTGACTCTCAGCCCGGGTCATGTCTCTGGACAAGTAGGTGTTACTACCCCTGGCAAAAGCAGCGTGTCCCCGGGGCCAGCACAGCCTTCCTCCCAGATCTGGGTATCAGATTTTGGCTGGAGTAGTCAAAGAGGACTGTGTGATGGGGTGTTGGAAATGAAGCAGAATCTGGGAGTAGGAGGAACTAGGTAAGATTGGGGGTCTATGGTCTCTTGATATTGGTAAGTTCTATGTTATGTACCCATAAAATAACTGAAGGGGCTTATCAGGGTCTCATTTTATGTAAGACCTCGAACAACAACGCAAGTGAGCACAAAGCCAAACCTGCAAGAACTCCCTCTGGAGGCACTGGGTACCGGGCTGATGGCGGATGCACAGTTCGATGGTGATGGGAAATACACCACTGTCTGCAGCAAAGAGCTCTCCCTCTCAGATGCAAATGATCACGACTGAGAAGGTGGAAAAGGATCTAAAACAGGGTGGGGTAGTTTTTGAAATTTGATAGATTTCAATCTATTTTTGCATGCTTAGACCATATTAATGTTATTTTCCTTAAAGACAAGTTTTGGATGAAATATCCATTAACATGGGATTGAAAATAAGAGGATAAGCTTTTCATTTCTGCTTGTGTGAACATGGCAGAAGAGAATGGAGCCTCTGAGAGTCACTGCCAAACATGAGCAGAATGGCCCTCCCCCATCCTACCCTCTCTGACAGTCCCAGAACCTCCGTGTTGCTCCCTTGAGATCTGGTATAGACAGGCTGCCTGTTTAATGAGTTATCTCTCAGTTCCTCACAGAGGGACTCAAGGGCTCATCTTAGAAACCATCAAAAATAGTTTCATAGTTAATGAAAATGAGAGCAGACATGAGAGAAGGTGACATCAGTGAGCAGTGTCCTCTGAAGTCAAAACATGTGAACAACTTCAGAATGTTGAAAATGATGCAGAAAGCAATCTGGACTTTTCAGACACATCAGTGTCATGAATGACAAAGTGTCCTGGATGAAGCTGAGGTGGCATAATAATCAAATGCAACATGTGAACCTCGAGTGGAGCTTGGATCAGGAAAAAGAAAAAGTGTGAAAAAATGTTTTGGGGGAATAATTGCAAATAACTGAAATATCAACTCTGTATTACATAATGTTATTGATTTGATGTTAATCTTCTCAAGTGTGGCATTGATATCCTGGTTAAAGAGAGGAAACTTATTCTTGGGACATAAATGGAAAAATTTTCAGGCTGAGGTCTAATGACGACTGCAACTTGCTGTCCCATCATTCAGAAGAAAAAAAAAGTAGATGGAAAATAGATAAAACAGCCAAATATTAACAATTGGTGAATCCAAGGGGCAGGATTACAGGTGTTTCATGATATTATGTATTCAGCTTTTTTGAAAGATTGAAAATTTTCCAAATAAACAATTGGGGGGACATGGTCCCTAATGCTGTCCCTCTTTTCTGGAATGCCACGTACAGGACTCATCTCACAGATCAGCATCACCATCCGAGTGTCCTCCATGCAGGTGTTGTCTTGACACATATTTCTCTGTTTGTTTTATTAAATCATTGCAGAAAAATTCTTTTGGGCAGTGATTCTTCTTCTTCTTCCTTTTTCTTCCTTCTTTTTCCTTCTTCTCCTTCTCCTTTTCCTTCTTCTTCTTCCTCTTCCTCTTTCTTTGATCATCTTTTGTTTTTCCCAGCATGGTGCCTTGGCTGTGCACACACTTAGCACGCTGGAAATAACTATCATACTTTTGAAAAAGTGAAATCTATTGTAAATACATGTCACGAGTAAGATGAGTCACCTTGGGCACGTTTCTTCACGTTTTGGAGTGTATTAACTTCCCCAGCACCCAAAACGCCCATGTGTGAGAACTTGATCTCCAAGTTCCCTTTTGGGTGGTTGGTGTCTAAGGAGCCCAGCGCTCCTGCTCGCTCTGGGTGTGGCCACGAGATGGCAGTGTTTCAGAACGTTGTTCTAGTTGGAAGGAAGGTGTGAGCGTGGCTGACGGGCTGAAGGGGCATCAGTGGCAGAAGGTTGGCAGATCTAATGCCGTGTTCATCATCCAAGAGCTTTGGAAGCATGTTGGTAAAAAGACACTGTGAGTCGCCCTTGTTACACCCCTTGGCTAGAGCTCAAGTAGTTTATAGAGCAATAATCCCACGGAACTCCATGAAATATTTTCTCGTCTGTGCTAACACTGTCTGTCATTTCCCTCTAGCTATGTATGTGGTAATGTATTATTGCAAGGATGTCACCCAGCATCTCTCTCTGTTAGCCCATGACTCATTGCGTTTGCTTCTTAAGAAATGTAAACTACATTCAGCTCTCTGTGGCATGAATTCTAAACACAATCAATTACCAGCGACTATTCATCCCTCTTCTGGGTGTCTTTAGAATTATGGATGTGTGAGTGTTTCCATTACACTTCCATTAACCTTCAGCATCAAAGAAAATGTTTCTCACTTAGAACCTTGACATCGGATGTAATCTTTAACGGGTTCAATCTTTAATACTGGGCTTTCGTATCATGGTCTGTAAGGACCTAATGATTGAATTCTATGATTCCTACGTTCCTGTGACAAAGAAAACCAAGGTCATTTTTGTCCAAAGTCCAGTGCAGACTCAGTAAATTCCAGAGGAAGTCTAATAGGAATAAAACTTGATGGCTTTGCAGTTATCTTTGGATGCACTTCAGACTGAGGCTATAGATCACTGTAAATGTCTAGGCGAGTTCAGAGTTGGTGAAGCCAAACCCAAAGCTTGTGAAAAGGTGAGGAGGCTGCCCTGAGACCCTCTCAGCGAGTGTGGTCTCCCCACTCCATAAATCTGCTTGTAGGCGCGTCTCCGGTGTGGGCTGTTTGGCAGGAGCCCCTCTCAGATCTGCAGGGTGAGCTTGATGTCTGGAGAAGCATCATTTGGGTTCTTTTCCTCTGACAGCCTCCTGATAAATTCTTCCCCCAAATGGACAGACACTTGAGCATCTGTGCTTAATAGATTATCGTGTTAAGAGTGGTCCAACTTTAGGATTACCCAAGGCTGAATGAAGTGCAAACGCTTGTCTTTCACTTGGTGGGTCCACAAACTGAATTAAGCCCTAGCTCATTAATCAGGTCAACTGGCAAAATGGCTTCCTACTGGGTAAGGATGCAGTGATGTGCATGGGAAAGCCTGGGCTTGGGCTGGTATCTATGAACCTAAATTCTTATAGTCTGCCTGGTGGGTAGAGGGTATTTAGCTATTTCAAAATTATGGATTATTTTTTGTTTCTGTTTTTCTAAAAACTCCAGGGATTAATTGTGGACTGTGTATGAATCATTGTGGGGTCTGTTATTTTGTTTATACACATCAAAAGTCAGTACTTTGTCTCTGACATCAAGACATACTATTCTTATCAAGACTTGATTCCTAAGATCTGTATTGATTATAGATTAGTTCCTCCCCCACCCCTCACCATTGGAACTCACTTTATCACCCTGTAAAATGATGACCGGAAGTAAAGTTTTCATAACAAAGCCTATCTTTGCCAATTGTTTGTAAAATTTTAACACCAGGAAAGGATCGGAATAATTTAGAAGTGCTTTAAGGCAGCTATTTCTTGACTGGTTGCATGAAGCTACCACAGCGTCTAACAACTGTTCCTTTCAATATGTTAGCAAATTTCACCATGGTAGATCGTTAGGGTAGAAACTGTCCAGGGCACCCATTTTGTTTGTAAAGTGGCTCCAGTGTCCTGAAAGGTTTAAGGATTCCAACATTTAATAGTAGCTGGAGATAACTATGCTTTCAGAAAGAAAGATTTCAATACAATAGCTTCAGTGAGAAGATGTCCTGTTTTATAATTCAAAGAATGCAAGTAGAAGATGCTTTAGATATTGCATGGGTCAGAGTTGCCTTCACTTGAGTGGAAATCCAACACTAAATCCCTTGGTGTTGGAAATGTGAATGATTTCAACACGATTGCTACTTCTTTTAAGGCATGGGCCCCCACGGCTGTCAGATATGTTACCATCACCTCTTAGGACGTTTGCTATTTCAGATTTTAGTGCACAGAACAGCTCTAGGGGTCATCTTCTGTTTCTTTCTTTTACTCCTGATATTTAAAGAGGCGAATCCTTGGCACATTCCCCCTTTAAGAGCAGAAACATCGCAGAGCAGGATCTGGGACAATTTTTGACGACCCATCCCTGTACTCCTATGCCTTCTCCCCCACCCCCTGCTCTGAGGACACAAGAATGAATATGATGATGTCAGTCATAGAGTGACAGAGGGCCAGAAAAACAGTGAATGAGATAATTTTTCTAAATGGGATCATGAAGACTGTATTTCTGGATGACAGGCTATTTGATCCAAGCTTTGAAGAGTATGCAGTATTTTAAAAGGCACTTTGGGGAAACTGAGCCTTTAGCCAGTAGTGGCAGTAAGAGGGGATGAGAAGAATGCTTGGCAGGTTTGACTAGTGCCAGGCAGCCCAATGCACATGGATTAGAGTGTGCGTGCATCTGAAGCATAGACTTCAGGGAAACCTGGAAAGTTAGTTTGGGTCTAGAGCAATGGTGGCCCCCAATGCCATGTGGAGGGGCTTGATTTCCAGTCTTTCAGCAACATGAGCCAGTGGCAATACTGGAAAAACTGAGTGACATAAAACCTACGTGAATAGTCAGTAATAAGACACTCACTGGGTGCAGGCATAGTTCTAGTGCTTCTCAGACATGAATGCATTGCATTTTCTCAATAATCCCATGGAATAAATACAATCACCCCCCACTTAAGTGGAAACAAGGGGAATTTGAGCAATTTACTCAAGGTCACATACCAGAAGTGACAGAGCCAGAAGCCACACCAAAGAAGACTGGCTCCTGAGTCTGGGCTCTGGACCATTACCTTGTTTGGCAGCAGTGTTGGCCTGGAGAGAGTCCAGAGGGAAGGAGAAGGTGTTGCAATAACAAGAAGAGACACGAGGGGCTCAAACTAGCTCATGAAGTGCAAGGGGCAAAGTGGAGATGACAAAAGAACTTGTAGAGGAAACAGTAACCTTGGCCTTGGTGGAGAAGTAAGTCAACTCTTCACATGTCATGGTTTTAAATCCCACCATCTCTTAATGCTTCCCCCTATTCCTACTCACCTTGTGCTTGTCTACTTCCCTCCACGCTCCAGGTAAGGTCTCACCTGGGCAGAGTCAAGGAAGGACACTACTTACTTCATTCTAAACATGTGACGTGTGTTGATGTATCACTTTTCCAGAAGCTACATTACCTTGTTTGGTAAAACTTCTAAGTCTGTTCCCCATGATAACTGTGATGTTTCTAGAGAGATGCAAAGGAAGGACCTTTTAATCCAAAGGAAGAGGCTTATATTTATCCCAGAACTGAAGTGTTTTTAGAAAATATCTGAAGACCAGAATAGAATGAGAATGTCATCTTATTCAGTTTGGGAACTCTGTACTCTCAACTTTGGATCATTGATTTGCCAAATGTGGTTTATTAATCACTCAGAACAATCCAACTGGTTTCTTTGCCATGTTTTGCTTTCATGTGAAAGCTTAGCTAGAAAAAGCCTCTCTCAAGCTAGGTATTTTTGTTAAAATCATTGTTCTTGTTAAAAATCATTGAATTGTGATGTGAGTGTGGTGTCTTCATTTATTAAATTGACCTTAGTAAGGGAACCGATATCATCATAACAGTATTGATGGTAGCATATCTTGGATTTATAAAGAAAGTTTTTACGTACTAATTGATTGGGAACCATCAGGGAAAGATAGGAAACCCAAAAATGTAAATCAATTTGACATCAGTAATTTCTATTCCTTTCTTGAGTCAGCCACATAAGAAAGTACATGATATTAATGCAGACATTGCACAATGAGCTGAAAAAGGGCTACAGTTTACCAAGCTTGTTGGAGCAATAGTCTAAGAAGAGCCATTTAAGGAATGTCCGGTTGTGCATCCTGTCCTAGGAAGTTAAGAAGAAACAATGCAATTGGGGTTTGGGGCATATAGCACTAAGGAGGACTTCATGGGGCTGATTTTAGTAGGAAGAAAAGTTACATTTATTGAGTATCTGTTGACAGCCATGCTTATTTCAGTGGTGTTAAACCTAACCACACTCTGGGAGCTGGATATTTTTTGCCTCAGAAGAGGGCGGTTTTCTGTGGTCGTACACATGTGGTAAGTGATGGAGTGAAGCTTATGATCCAGGTCTGCCTGATTCTGGAGCTAAGCCTCTTGCCTCAAGTAACTGAAGGTACCAGTCCTCCTTACTAGCACAACAGGGTCTTCAGCTGTGGAAGGGACTCTGTCAATCATTTTAACATCACTGCTCATCAGCGATAGAGAAACAGACTCAGCAGTGATCCAATTCATTCCGTGTCATCTCCCCTTGAGCTGCGATGCCCATTTTGCTTTCTCTCCTTAGGGATATTGATGTGAAAACATAATCATAAACATAAATAATAAAACATAAGCAGTTTAAAAAACCATAGTATTTGTTTCTTAACAAAGTAGTTACAGGAGAATCTGTGTTTGACTTGATTTCTCCCTGAATCCTGACATGGCGCTGGTGGAACCTAGCGTTAGGTTGTAATTACGAGCAATGGTAATTGCCAACAATGTAAAAATCATGACAACAATGAACTGATTATTCCTTAGACTCCTCATGGACTTTTCTATCCAGTAACTCAAAGGGAAATTCATGTAACCCATGATTTATAGAAATGTGATGTTAACATATTCAACACGTTTCTTGGGTTGGTAACATAAAAGTAACTGTAGTGGGGCAGGAAAATTCAAAATTGGACGTAGAATCATAGATTTCAGATTCTTGCCAACTAGGCAGTTATCTAAAATGGCCAGTGTATTAGCTCATGAGTATCATGTAAGGTACTGCCATATGTAGTACCATATTCCACCTCTTTGAGTGACAGCCACACTCCATGGCAGCGCTTTGTCTTCTGGTCAGTCAAAAAGATTCATTTTGCTCTTCTCGAGAGAGGGAGAGGTTGGCTAGAGAGGAGAAAGATTCCTGCAAGCAGAAGGCAAGCAATTTCCCACATTTCTTGGTTTCTTTAACTTCAAGGTGTCTTCTGTTTTCTTTACCCAAGATTTCCTATCATTTCAGGGATAGGATGAAATTTAAGGTGTTATTGATAATGTTTGTGGCTTTGCTGAGGGAGAAAGAGAGACAGAAGTTTTTCAACCAAGAGCATCACATGGACCTAATACCTAGCCAGGAAGAGAATGGTGATATCCAGCACTTCACATTCCTGGCTGTGCTTACACGGTCCACTAATTATGCAGAACAAATCTGTTCCATGTCATCTCCCTTTAGCTTTGATGCCCCCATTTTTCTTTCTCTCCTTAGGAATATTTACATGAAAATATCTTTGTTTCTTGAGAGTTTGTTTTTCCTTCTCTTTTTGAGGGCTCCCCTCTCTTTGAAAGTAGTGACTTTCATCTTCAAGCTTAGAAGGTTGGGTCCATACTGTTCTGCTTGTAACAACACAGGTCAGTTGCTAGGGAAACACATAAATTCACAGTTAACATTAACAAAAGGCACTGAGTTAAAACAGAGAAGCTTTTAGTGTAATTGGAACCTACGATATGCATGAACAGTAACGTTTGCTAATAAATTCTGTATTAATGAATTGGACTTAGCTTCTTCCCAAAGGATCAGTGTTAGTCTTTTTAGCATAGAAAGTGGTTTTTGAAAAAATCTTGTAAAAAGACTTAAAAAAAAAAAAGATTTCTTGCATAAATTATTAAAGATCTTTTTAAAGACCACTTTAAAGGATCTTCCTTCTTGGCAAATAATCTAAGGATTCTTAATAATAGTAGCCATCATAATAGCTAAATTTTGAGCCCTTGATTCAAGGGAGATATGATGCTGAGCACGTGGCGAGCGTTAACATGCTGAATTATTAGTTACTATGGTAGTTGCAGGTAGGTGTTTTGATTGTCTGCATTTTACAGATGAAGAACCTGAGTAAAAGAGAGGCTAAATGGCTCACTGAAGGACATCTGGGCAGAAGAGTGGCAGAGCGGTGATCTGAACTCAGGGAACGTGACATTCTTGGTGGTAGACATAAATGGCTGTTAAGCTATGCTACCTCCCAATAACAACCCCGTTGGTCACTCATGAAGTCAAATTTTAAAACTTGATAGTTTAAGAACCAGAAAGTAGGAATTTCAGTGGATAGGCAAAATTTTCCCACAATGGACTTTTCCCCCTCATTTCATCAATTGAAAAGCAAATTAGAGTCTGATTTAAAAAAGAAAATTGGTGGGGAAGCTCTTCTTCCTGCAAGGGCAGAGGAGTAAATTCTAGAACATCATTTATTTCTACAGTAACTTCAACTGTATCAACCCTCAGCAAAACAGGAGTCGTAGGGCTGGAAGTGACATTGGCCAACTCACAGGAAACAGACCTGCCCTCTCTTGTTTCCTACCCTCTCCTTTGCACTGAATTACTTTCTAAGCTATTTTTTGGACAAATCTTATTCAGTGATGAGACAGAATCAAGAACTGGTGGGTGAGGAACAGGCCTCCTAGAAGAGGTGTGTGTATGGGATTCAATAGAGAGACTAGCTGTTTTCCTCCGATGTCCTCTTCAGGTACAGCATTCTTTTCTCTGCCAAAGAAACCGCCTTTCTTCAGAGAGCTGCTACAGTGCGTAAGTGTTCTTGAGATCAAGTGGGCTGTCTTGTTAGTGGTGTGTTTCTGTATATACACGGGGATGTAGGAGTCCTTTCAAAATGGAAATCAATTGAACTTGCGATGACCTAAAGCAATAAATTAAACTGACATAAACAATGTTAACCTTGTTGACTTCTCAAGATTTTTAAATTAAAAAAGGTTTTTGTTTTTGGTTTTGATTTTTTTAGGAAGAACAGAATGATGCTGTCTTGTTCATATTTTTCACTGAGAAATGCCTTAGGATTCATCACAGGCATATCGCTGAAGTCCTTATAAATATAATTTTCAATTTGGCTGCATTAGACTTGGTCTTTTCTCTCATCATCTCCACTATTTCAAAGAACACCATATATTTGAACTTCTGTGAAAGCGCCCCTTAATGAAAACAAAAAGAATAATTAACGGTCTCAGTAGCTCTGCTGCCAACAGTCCCTGTGGCTCTTTCCTGCTGGCATGTCAGCAAGGACAGACACTGCATGCCAACAAGTCTTTTGACACACTTTCTGTTTCCTCTTCTCTGTGTACCTTACAACCAGCTCAGGATTGCAAATGTCCAATAGCAAGGTTAAAAGTATTTTTCGTTATTATAATAGAAAATTGACAGATCACATGTGTCTCTTAAATGCAAAACATGCTTTTGAGTAAGGGGCAGTTTGGTGGGATATGCTACATCAGGAGCTTGTCATCACATTGGCTTTGGAATGGCTGGACCAGTGTGTGTGTGTGTGTGTGTGTGTGTGTGTGTGTGTGTATGTGCACTTAAATGTGCATGAGTGTGCTGGCTCAGAAAGTAGCTGTGCATTTGGGATTAACAGATACACACTACTATATATAAAATAAATAAATGACAAGGACCTACTGTATAGCACAGGGAACTATATTTAATACCTTGTTATAACATATAATAGAAAGGAATCTGAAAAAGAATGCATGTATGTATTATACATATATGTGTGTGTGTATATATATAACCGAATCACTTTGTTGTACACCTGAAACATTGTAAATCAACTATCCTTCAATAAAATTGAAAGAAAGAGGAAGTATCTGAACACTCACAGTACAATATTTAAGGAGGTCCTCACTCAGGGTTGTGTAAGTATAGAGTTGGTACCTGGAAGTAACTGCCTCCTTAAATATCGGCCCTGGGTGGGTGGTCTCTCTCTTCCACCCCTGGCCCTGGCTCTATTGTGAATTCCTAAACAGAAAGGGGTGAGGGGTAGAGGAGTCACTGGCTTAATTTTCTGTCCCTTGTGACTAGTGAGGCCACACTTGGATAAGGTCTGTGAGCTGGGCTAGATGTGGCGGGGCTGTACCTCTCAAGAAATTTTAAAGTCAAAAAAGCTGAAGGAGAGTTGCAAAATTTATGATGAGTTTAAAATGCTCTCAGTTTAACTCTCTCGTGCTTCAAATATACCCCCAAATACAATGTATTAAAGTTGTGTTATTCAAAATAAATTTTATTAAAATTTATTAAAATATGATTTATTTAAATATGAATTCATGATGCACTGTGGGTGGTACAGTTTATTAATGGCATTCATATTTAAAACTGTCATGAAGTATTCTTTCACGCCTGCCAGTGAATCTCTCTAATTGCGTGCATCCAGTCCTTTGTGGATGAGGCCAAGAGTCTGCATCTGAGGCCCTCCATCTACATGGGGCTTGAGGCATGTGGTCCATTAGCTCCTTCTTCTCTTCATCTGTCCTGTATCTGAGGCTGTAACTGGCAAACAGCTGTGGCAGTCAGTGTTGACAAACACCCAGTCCCAACAGCCTCTCGCTCAAAGCAGCTCTGCCGAGAAGCAAAGCCATGAGTGACTCCCGAGAAGAAGCAGCAGAAAGAAACTTCAAGATGAAAAGGACAGACTGACCAAGGCATTCCCCCTGAGGAACAGGGACCTTCAGATCAGGCAGGGACTCTCCACTAGCTCTGCATTAGGACCTCCTGGGAAGCTTGGAAAAAACACTGATGCCCAAGAACCTCCTCAGACTCATGAGGTCAGAATCTCTGAGATGGGTTGGACATTTCTATTTTTACAAAACTCTCTAGACGATTCTAATGTGTAGCTGGGTTGTCAGGTATCTTATAAGGAGCTAGTAGGCGGTTGACCAGATGCCCTTACTCATTCTTTCTACTAGACATTTGGGTGATTTTTGTTTGGTGGGGACAAGGAAGGATGGCTCTAAAGGGGAAGGAGAATGGAGAATTCCTAGAAAAGGTGCCATTTCCTGGCTTCTACTGCCTGGGGAGACAAGGAGCCATCATTTGGGAGTGAATAGGAAACCCACTAATCCTGTCAATGAGACATGAATAGAGAAATAAAACCATATTCCCCAGTTTTATTTCAGACCCTTGACTTCTTTTCTACAACTGCAGTCATTTCTGAACCCTATGCCCCAAAGATGCATGAGGACAGAGAACAGCTAACAAAGCTTTTATTCCTGATAATCAAAGGCAGCTATAATGATTTCCCATCCACCCTGGCCCTAGTGGCCAAAGGGATGTGGCTCTCACATGAGAAACATCAAGATGACTGGAGATGAGGTTGCTTGTTTCCATGGTTTAAAATTTTAACCTATCTCTCTAGCTTGAGTGATGCCCAAAACAAAGACAAAAAACAAACTAGAGGATTACACAATCTGCTCTGGAAACCTAAGAAGTATTTAGGTTGAATCTGGAAAAAAAAAAAGGGAACATTTTTTTTCAAACGTAACTGGAAACTTTCTCTGTTGGTTTTGTCAGATTCTTAGTGGACTGAATTCTAATGTCTGTAGCAAGTCTATAGTTGATGTAAATGTTAGGAGTGGACCTGTTCTAAGATCCTAAATTTCTGGAACTGTGACCAGCAGTGCCAACCTAGGTGCCTTGTCTTTCTAAATTCTACGTGGGCATATTTAAAACAGCTGAAGAAAACCCGTCCTCAGGCATAAACGCCCACAAGTGGTTGGTCAGAGCCCTCTTCCTTTGATGCGTAGACGCATTTTCTCCTTCTAAAAATTCTATTCAGTATTAGACTTTTTTTTTTTTCCAGGAAAGCATTTGTCTGCATAGGCTTTTGTGCTGTAGAAAAGCAATTCTTCACATGCATATGATGAGTACATGGAGGAACCTAGTGGAAAGGACATAAACATGATACACACTTGATTTCATGTCTGACTGGGCTGTGTACCAGCTGTGACTGTGGATGAGTGACTGATTCTCTCACCCTCCCACCTCTAAGATGCAGATGAGAAGATCTTCCTAGCACATGGCTGTCAATCATCGTAAGCTATTTCTCTTTTGTTCCTCTAACATTAAATGAGACCCATGTAAAATGTTTAGCACAGGACCCAGTTCATAGTAGGTGCTCAGTAAATGTCAGCAATTTCATGTTTTGGCATCATAAGCATTGTTCAGCCTATAATATATGCTGAACATTTCCTTCTACAAATGAATAAATAGCAGATACTCTAATATCTAATTCTTATATCATGCTTCCTATGTGCTGCACACTGTTCCAGCTGCTCAACTTATGTTAACTAATTTAATCTTAATAATCTTATGACATAAGAAATATCATTAAAGCATTTTTATAGCCGAGGACACTGGGGCAACAAAGACTCAAGCAGAATTCCCCAAGGTGGCCCTTCTGCTATTGTGTCTACCAATATCAGGTATATTTCCTTATTTATCTTCTGGTGACAAGAAACCCACACTGACTGACACAGTGGAGAAAGTTTCATGGGGATGATTCAAACCAGGGTGTAGAAAAATGAGGCACCAAGGTGGGTGGTTGGCAAGGTTCATTCAAGGCTCCAAAGTCGTGGATGGGGCTTGAACCACTGTGTCTGGAAGACTTTCTTCTAAGCATCTTCTAGACCTTCTGCCGAGGTCTTTTTTTCTCCCCTTCCTCACGCAAATATTTAAGACTTTCCTCATGTGGAAGTCAAGTCAGCAAATAACAGAAGAATTATTTGCAGTATGTGGCCTGCCCCGACATGGAGAATGTGGGTTTCCCCAAGTCATCATCCTTCTGTTGGCTCCTTGTCTTCATCTGGGCAGCCCCTTTCATCCTGACCTGGTGATGGGCCACTTCCTGGCTGCGTGGCCCCATCCAGGGGGGACCTGGCCTTTAGCTAAACCTCTGTGAGGTCGGAACCCTTGTTTTGTGAAGAACAAAAGAGTCTTATGCAAGGACATTCACAGGAAAGATGAACCCCCGCGCCCTGTGCTGCCATGCATGGTTCCTAGAAATGGTAGGAACGGGCACTTTTAACAAATCTCGTTCCTTACCGCTCCCACGACTTATCTGTTCTGACTCTGTGCTTCTCATTAACAGCAAATGGAAATGCTATGGGTAGATATGGGTCATCGTGGAAAAAATATCATAGCTGTCACTGCCTTCTATAATCTAGTCTTTCATTATACAAATCTCAGCCCTTATCTTTTTTCCCTCCTGAGTAAAGTGCTTTGGGGATGTGTGAGCGTGTGTTTATAAGTCTCAGCCAATAAAGACAAAGTTTGAGGAGGAAAATCCTATAATTTTAGAATTCCAACTGTGAGAAAAGGAAAAAGGTCATTTTGATTAGGACGCCATGCACTGCAAATGGAAACTTCTGAATTTTGCTTAAATCCTCCCTCATCGGAAGAAACACCCTTGTTCATTTGTTCCTTTCCGCCCTAATCTACAGAATGACATTTTCTTGGTTTGATCATTTCTTTATCAACGGCAGATGCATTTCCCCTCTTCCTTCAGTAAATAGCATTTTAATTCAAGAGTCTGTTGTTTAAACTGCGCTTTGCTAATGAGTCATCAAACGAGGGGAACTGGTGCGCTGTTAATTTTTTTTTTCAAAAGCGAACACATTGAGCCGTCTGGAGGGCATCTTCAGCCCACATGTAACTTGTTAAAGGTTCATTAAGGGACTCCAAAATTGAATTTGTTTGTGGAACTAGTGTTTATGTTTCTCTAGTTGATGATTTATCACTTAAGTTACAGTAGCGCTTCTCATAAGACTCAGGCAGCCTGTGGACTGTGACTCAGACTTGCCCCTATTTCTTGGTGTCCTGGTTTTCAGGTCACCTGGATGTGGACCATCCCATTTGCTTGGAAGTTTCCTGGCTGCCATTCCAGAAGGAAATGTCCTTGTAAAGGCTGAATCTGTAACATAAGCAGTTTCAAGCACAGAGATTTAAGAGCAAATTAGTGGCTTACTTTGTCTGAAAAAGGAAACTAAAATGTCATGACAGTCTTTCATATGATGTGCTTAGCAGATTTGGGAAACCTTGGCAGTTTAGACGCTTCAAAACTGGAAAAATGCAATCTGCTAGCTCTGTTGTAGTTTGTCAAGCATTTGCATGCACGTAATTTTCTGGACCCTCAGAACAGCTCTGGGAGACAAGAAGAGGACTATTATTTCTTTATGTAAATGTGCCAACCAGGTTCCGGGAGGTCAGGAGCCTAGCCTTTCATTCACTTGGTCGTTGCAGACAGACGTTCTAAACGGCTGAAGCAGTTTGGAAAAAGTGCTTCAACTTCAAGACTGGTTCTTTCTCCGTTTTCTCATTTTTAGCTAAGATTTTCTGTTCCCCGGATCACGGATGCCAATTTTAGAATTAAAGTTCTACTAGGAAATGGTTCTCACCTGTGGGTGTGAAGGTGGAAACTCCTCTCCTCTTTACAGTAGTTTCCATGTGAAGGTGTTAGGCAGTTAGATGGGAATGAGCACCCGCAAGCTGAGAGGAGGGGGGACAGAACAATCTGGAAGATAGCAGTAGGCCTGCTCTCAGGATAAGGGGCTTCAAAGAGTTTGCTTTCTCTAAGTGAAGGCCAACAAAGAAGCCAGTTGGATTTGAACATGGTGGCTGCACGGAGAAAGAAGGACCCAGCTTAACACGACCCAATGCTCATTATAATGTAACTAGCGCTGTAGTTTGGGCCCCCTCCTGTAGGTTTTTCTGTGTGCATCGTGGGGAAGAGCATGCACAAAAGAGATGGGCGTGCCTGAGCGCTCAAGCAATGTGAGCTGTCAGTCAATCACGAGAACAGGAGAGACCAAGGAGAGCCACCATTCTCCTGTCTTGGGTTGGCCTGCCTTCAGTTCTCTGGGGTGTACTATACTAACTTTTGCTGTACTAATAAAATTTTCTGTTTATGTCACACTGTCAGTCTCCAATTTAAATTTTTTCCTCAGATAAGACAAGGAACAGAGGCCTTTTTTTACCCTCCTCATGATAAGAAAGGGACTCCCATTAGAGCAAAATTCTTGGACTAATACTTTGGCCTTCACTGAAAAAAGGTCTCATGAATTTTGGGGAAGTCACTGGGCGACTTACACCATTTTTTTTGAGGGGGATCAATATTAAAGATGAAAATCTGGTATCTGTGTCCTGGACCCAGTGTTTATACTCCACAGTTCTGAATTTAGTCTGGGAAGTTAGATGCCTGATTTTTATTAGAACTCCCATTTCCATCTCTTAACCTTGACCCACAAAACAGTAACAAAAGAGTTTTTCCCCTTGAATCAAATTGCTGGGTTGGCATCCATTTACTTTTCAGATTTTTATGGTTGGGGGAGTGTGGTAAAACTGAAAGATGCCTTTAAAATGTGTCATTGATATGCTAGCTTATAACCAACTCGGGAATTTTTTTTTTTTTGGCAGGGGTAGTGACAGTGTCTTCTCCTTGGTAGCTTCCTGGACATAGTTTAGTCCCCATCGTTGAGTAGGTTGAGTTGGACTGAACAGGAGTTGTAGTTATAACTATGACTGCCTCTCTTTGTGTGCAACTATTCTAACTGAAAATTATACTATCTGTCCTTTTATATTGCTTAAAGAAATGATAAATATCTGTATTGTTGATTGCATAAGTTAGAGTTGCTTGTTGCAGAATGCAAAATATATGAGTGACAAAAGAAAATTATCAACAGACATCAGAGCCAGCAGAATTGCATTCGGTTTGCCATTTTCCCCTCAAACCATGGATAGACTGGCTTTGGAAAAAAGATGTGTTTGAAGAAAACTTCACTGAAGTTTTAAAAATAACTTTCAATGCTGTTTAAAAATATTTAAATTTTACCTGTTCATCCACCAATAGACACTTTGGCCATTATAAATAGTGCTGCTATGAATAGGATTGTACAAATATCTTTTAGAGACCCCACTTTCAATTCTTTTGGGTATATGCTCAGAATTTAAATTGTTAGATCCTACAGTACTTTTATTTTTAGTTTTTTTTTTTAAAACTGTCATACTGTTTTCTGCGGTGGCTGTACCATTTTGCATTTCCACCAACAGTGCACAAGGATCCCAGTTTCTCACATCCTCATCAATGCTTGTTGCTCTTTGTCTTTTGTTTTTTGATAGCAGGCGTCCTAATGAGCATGAGGTGGCATTTCATTGTGTTTTTGATTTCTGTTTCCCTAACGATTGGTGATGTTGAGCATCTTTTCATGTATTTATTGACCATTTGTACATCTTTGGAGAAATGTCTATTCAAGTCCTTCTCCAGTTTTGAATTTGTTTGTTGTTGAGTTGAGAAAGTTCTCTCTATATTCTGAATATTAACCTCTTACCATATATATAACTTACATAGATTTTCTCCAATTTGGTGGGTTGTCTTTTCACTATGTTGATTGTTTCTTTTGATGAGTAAAAGTTTTAAAGTTCAATGTAGTCCCATTTGTTTATTTTTGCTTTTACTGCCTGTGCTTTCAGTGTCATATCCAAGACACTGTTGCCAAGTCCTTAGTCATGAAAGTTTCCCTCTATGTTTTCTTCTAAGAGTGTTATAGTGTTCATTATTATTTTCTGGTCTTTGATCCATTTTGAGTTAATTTTTTATATGTGGTGTAAAGTAAGGGTCCAGCTTCCTTCTTTTGCAAATGAGTATCAAGTTTTTCCAACACTACTTGTTGAAAAGATTGTCCTTTCCCCATTGGATAATATTGGCACTCTAGTCAAAAATCAATTTTCCACACATACAGAGGTTTATTTCTGAGCTGTCTATTCTATTCCATTGTCCTAGATATCTAACTTTATGCCAGCACCACACTATTCTGATTACTGTAGCTTTGTAATAAGTTTTGAACTCAAGAGTTGTGAGTCCTCCAACTTTGTTCTTTTCCAAGTTTTGGCTTAACATTATTTTAAAATCAAATTTATACTAAATTTACATCATAGTGGTTTTTATTCCCTACTTACTGGAAACAATTTCCCCTTGAAAGGGCTTTTCTGGCAATAAATTAATGGAAATCTGTTGGCTATTTTAGGTACATTGTTTCTTTAAGATTACCAGGTCTGAGTCTGCTACCAATAAGTGATTGCATCTTCACACAAGTCACTTAACTTGATAAAGATCTTAGTTTCTCCCTCCAGTGAAACTTCAGTGAAATGTGACGATTGGACAAGATAAGCCTTAGAGTCTCTTTCAGCTTTTTTAAAAGTCCAAGTCTTTGCAAAGCAGATCTGCATTCTGCTATTTGCTGAAGGATTATTCCTTTTGATTTAATATAAATGCTCTACACTTGTTGAATCTTTTTGCTTGTTTATCATGGCATGTGCCCAAATGATCTGCACATACATGCATATGTGAAATTCTTTCCTCCGATGAGCGTAACTGAGAATCTCAAATATGGAGCCAACTGGGCTCCTAAGATGCGAAGACAAAGCAACTTTATTTTTTCTTATCACTTCCCATTAAACTTCATCTATGGAAGAGTTCTTTCTCAGCTTTGGTTAAAGTCTTGGGCATCTCAGCAGATCTTGTTTTTCTTAGATGATTAAAAGTTCACTCCAGTGGAAAAATCACATGATGTCATCTTTTCAGTTCTACTTTAGAGCTTCTCCTCTCCCCTGGTCCAGGGCAGTCTCTGACTCAGATGCCTCAGTAGGTGTCGGGGAGAGAAATGCTGACACTGTCACTGGCTGGCTCTCTCTTTTCAGTCTCCACCCCCTTCCTCACTCACTAGTTGCTCTTTGGAGCCATAGACGAAGAGAGATTAGAAGGAAAGATAAGGAAAGTTTTACTTTCCTGGTAGAATTGTAGTCTGGTATTGGGTCCATCCAAGGTGGTAGCTTCCAGATGCTGATTCTTTTCTTGTTGCATGCATCCTTGTCCCTGCAAACTCTGAAAGTTCAGTTCATTATTTCACAGCCCACTTTCTCATCTTTAGGCAGGTGGAAATCAGGTAGCCATCTCCTTGACTCCCAAACTCTAGAGGATAGGGTTAGTCTATCCATGGAGTTCTCTTAAAACTCTTCTTAACTGGCTGACAGGGAAAGGAAGACAAGTAGAGCAGATCAGAGTACTGTCTGCAAAGAAGGTCCTCTTTACTGGATTCATCAAGACCCAGGGGGTGCTCTGTTTTCTTCTATACAGCCTGGAGGGAAGCAGAGGGTCCATGCCTACAAAGCTGTTTCATCTCTTGCCCCGTCCTTCCTGGGTGCTCAAGACTCTTGCTATTCAAAGTATGGTCCTTGGACCACAGGCATTGGCTTCATTTGGGATCTTATGAAACATGCAAACATTGAACCCCAGTGCCACCTTACGGCACCTGCATTGCAACAAGATACCCAAGTGATTCTGATACTCATTAAAATCTGAGAGCTAACGATCAAGAACTTAGAGTGGATGATGCCTATAAAAGTGCTTAGGAACTTCTGCTGAGACAGGCAGACTGATACACACACATGTACCATAAGGTCCTAAATAATGAAATACTGAGACAGGAAATGGGTGAAAAATGAACTAAAAGAAAAGATGAGGTGGCACATTTTTTACACAAATTATGTCACATGGGATATATTTTAGGGTTAGCAAGAGTCTCATCTGATGCCATCACATTGGCATGTGCAGAAGTTTTATTTTCAGCCGTGTCTCAGTTGCATTCTGTTTTCCCCCCGTCTTTTCTTAATTGCTTTTTTTCCCTATCATGTCTCAGTCTTCACCCTCGTAAACCCCTGATTCTAAGTCAGCAGTTTGGGTTCTTTATTTGTTTAAGTCATATGATTCAGGGATTTCTTTCTGTAAACTTGGTAAACTTTTCCATATTTCCAGTTACATTGTTAGTGGGTTTGGAGGATTTTTTTCCATTTATAGAACCCTTATTGAAGTTGTTGCATCTTGGAATTGTTAACTATTCAGTTATGTGTCATAAAAATATGGTCGTGTGTGTGTGTGTGTGCATGTAAAGAGAATCAGTTGAAATAATTACAAAGAAATTCCCTGAATTAGAAGTTTTGTTGTTGAGGTTAAATAAAACTGCAATTTGTCGCTTTGTCAGTGGGCCAGTGTGCACTGCTTACACATTAGAAACATACACAGTTCAACATTTTTGTTTCCTTTAATTTTAACTGACTTATCTGAAAAGCTTTGGGCTGGACTTAATTTCTGTACACCATCTGTTTTAACCACTATATTTTAGGCCATTCTGTTCGGCTCAGGCACATGGGGTGCAGTTATTTCCCCATCACTCATCTGAATGTAGTATTTATATTGCATTTTGTCCAATTAAACTTGTTTTGATATACTTTCATCTCCTCTTTCTTCTTTTTCATCTTCTTCTTCATCATCTTTTATTTCATCTTCTTTTCCTCTTGCCCCTCCTCCTTCTTCTGGCAAATAAATCCTTTACCTTTGTTTACAATTCTTAATAGTTGAGGAAGTTTAAGGTAAGCAAACAAAGATTTCTTCCAGTTCCCTTTCTCAGATTAATGTAGGTCTCTCAGAAAAATATTTGAGAGAATTATATGCAACTGAGGAAGCATTTAAATATTGTTTCCTCACCAGAGATGCTCAGATCCACAGCTTTATCTCTAATGATGGAATCATGAGAGAGAAGCGTTGTTTCCTGTTAAAATTACTTGGCCATCAAGAAAGCTGATAGGCCGCTTGGCAAGGGTTTCCTTCTTCCTGGGCCATCATGCAGGCCCAGGGGAGGAGGGCGGGTTGGGAGGAGTGTGTTCTCTTTCCAGAAACTTTGACACTGTCCTAGTTAATTTGCTGCCTTCCCTACTATGCAATAAGTCCTGTCCCATTTGTAACACTCTTTTAAAAAAGTAGGAAATCATGGCCTGGGGCTTGGTCTAAGTGAGGTCAAGTTTCCATTCGGGAGAGGAGCAGGGTTGTGTGGGTTTCCCAGTGGGGAAAAGTGGGTAATAAGAACCTTACTTTGCATGTGACTGTTTTCTTTCTTTCTTTCTTTCTTTCTTTCTTTCTTTCTTTCTTTCTTTCTTTCTTTCTTTCTTTCTTTCTTTCTTTCTTTCTTTCTTTCTTTCTTTCTCTCTTTCTTTCTTTCTTTCTTTCTTTCTTTCTTTCTTTCTTTCTCTCTCTCTCTCTCTCTCTTCTTTCCTTTCTTCCTTCTTCTTTTCTGTCTTTCTTCCTCCACCTTCTCCTCCTCTTCTTTTTTGTTTAATAGACTTTCTTTTCTAGTCTTATTGATGTCACTCATGATTTCTGCCTCCTACCTGTTTTGGATGCAACTATAGCAGATATCTGGTGCCCCAGACATATCCTTGCAACCATTCTAGGGGTTACCTACCAGTAATACCTGTACACTTAGATGGTTCTGTGTATCTCTCTGCCTGAGTGTGGTCTCTGGTAGAGGGAACGAAACAGAAGCCAAGGTAAGTAAGGCTTCATGAAGGAACCTTATCTAATAAGGGATGAGAGTTGGTTGACAATCACCCCAGCTTCCTTGCCCATTGGATGGGCCAGTTCTGTGCTGGGGCTTACACCAGCACTGTCCAACAGAACCTTCTGTGATGGTGGAAACATTCTGTCACCTGTCCTGTCCAATAGGATAGCTATTAGCCACACTTGGCTACAGAGCCTTTGGAATGTGGCTACTGAGAATAAAGAACTGAATTTTAAATTTTAGTTAATTTAAATTCAAATTTAAATAGCCACACATGACTAGTGGCTACCATGTTGGACAGTGCACACACACCATCTCTCAGAGTCCTGGGCAGGACTCAGCATCAGTTGCCTGTTGTGTTTACCCACGTAGCATACCCCTCGCTGGCTTTCCTCCTTTCCTGTCTCATGTTCTCACTCCTCCATAATCCCTGGAATTATCTCCTTTGATGGTTGGCTTTACGTATCAACTTGATTGGGCTAAGGGATGCCACAATAGCTGCTAAAACATTATTTCTGGGTTGTCTGTGAGGGTGTTTCCAGAAAAGACTAGCGTTTGAATCCACAGACTGAGTAAAGATCACTCACACCAAAGCAGGTAGGCATCAGCCAATCTGTCAAGGGCCTGGCTAGAACCAAAAGGTGGAGGAGGTGTCAGCGTACATGCCCCTTCAGCTGGGGCATCCGTCTTCTTCTGCCCTAAGTTCTGTGCTACTTTCTTGGCCCTTCTGACTCGGACTGGGACATACATCATTGGCTCCATGAGTCCTCAGGCTTTTGATTTGGACTGGAACTACACTACTGGCTTTCCAGGGAGTCAAGTTGCACATGGTGGACCATCAGATTTTTCAGCCTCCACAATCATTTGAACTAAGCTGTCATATTACAGTAAATCTCTTTCTGTGTATATCCTAATTTTCATATTTCTCTAGAGAAGCCTTCCCTTCTTCCCCCAAAACTACTGGGGGGGAAATTCTTTTCTCAGGATCTGTTCTGAGGGGACCCCAACCTAAGAAATACTTGCACTCAGCCTAAGTCCCATTCTGTTTCTCTGCTAATGTCTCTGAAGTTCATCATACACCTCTGTGCTCCTGCAACCCAGTGGGTCTAAGTGTATTATGATGTCGATGTGGGACTCTCCCCACGCACAGCACAGGCATAAATAGAACGCTGTGATGAGTGGAAACAAGCTTCAGATGATTGTTTACATTCTCATGGGCTGCCTTTTGAGACTCTGGTGTGTGCTACAGATGAAATACAGAAGACATAATTTTCTTTATTTTCCCTGACTTTTGTTTTATTACCATAGAAATGCACAGAAATCAGATGACTTACATATGCTCTGGAGCTTTTGCTGTAGGTCACATACATCTCTTATAGGGAAATAAAAAGATAAGATGAAATAGAAATGGCTATTGCATATTCAAAGGAAGACACTTTTCAAAAGACTAAAACAGTCTTACTTGCGAAGAAAAACATATTACCTTGTTCAAACTAACCATTTCTAAGTTCCCTACCTGCTTAGGAATGATGTTTGCTATAGAGAAAGCAAAGGCACAGGTGAAAACACCTTGAGCTTTGAACATACTTGATGCTCCCTCCCCAGCACATCTCTTGGTGCCCCTCCAGTCTCACTGTGCACGTAGTCTTGCTCTGTCTGTACTCACTTCTTGGTCTGTTGGGTATTTGTATTAATGTACAGCAGATTTACTGAGTGCAAGAATTCCTAAGCCAAAGTTCACTTTGGCATTCCTATAACCATGCAGGAAGCTTTGATGATGTGAGGGGGATTCCTGAATTAAACTCAGGTGATGATTAACCAGCCAAGAAAAGTATTTTACATTCAGGAAGCAATAAGCTGTTTGTCACTTTAAGATGATAACATTAAAATAAACATAAAGGCACATTACTTTTGAATATGTTTGAGATTTCCTGTTATCTGTTGTCATTTTATAATTTTTTCCTGTTACTTTTATTCCTTATTTATTCTAATCCTAAAATCGGAAAGGAGGAAGCAAATGAGACATTATTGTCAGATGACATAACTGTGTACAGAAAAAATCCTAAAGAATGTACAAACTGTTAGAATTCACAAGTGAACTTAGCAAGCCTTCTCAATTATATTTCTTTTAGTATATATATATATATATATTATTGAGGTATAATTGACATACAATATTATATTAGTTTCAGAAGTACAACATAGTGATTTAATCAATTATATTTCTATACATTAGCAACAAACAAAGAAAAATTAAAGAAGACTCTATAAATGAAAAGGCATTGACTGGAAAATTCAATATTATTAAGACACTAATCATCCCCAAATTGTTTCTTAAAGTAAAGCAATACCATTCCACATCCAAGTAAAAAGTTTTGTGTGTGTGCAGAACTTGACAAGCTGATTACAAAATTTATTTGGAAGTGCAAAAGGCCAAGAGCACATTAGGCAGTCTTGAAAAAGGTGGCAAAACTGGAGTACTTAACCTAAAGCTATGGGAATCACAGCTGTGGTGTTGGATATAAGAAAAGATAAAATCGTCCAATAGAAGAGAAGAGCACCCACAAACAGACCATGATGTACACTTTTATCTGACTTATGGTAAATTCAACACTGCAGTACAGTGAAAAAAAAAAAAAAAGGATCGTCTATTGGATAGTGATATGGAAAAGAAATGTATGTTGCCCCTACCTCACACCATACAGAAAGTAAATTCCAGGTGCTTTGTAGATTGAAGTGTGAAAGCTTCTACAAAACAATAAAGCTTCTAAAGGCCAAACATTTAAATTTCATTTTCCTGACCATGGCATTGGTAAATATTTCTTTGAAAAAAGTGTCCAACATCAAATAAAAACTGATACACTGGACCATGTTAAAATCAGAAACTTCTGTTTACAAAGGTCATCACTGAAAGGGTGAATATTCAACTCAGAGTGAGGAAAGATATTTGTAATATATATATTCAGAGTATATGCATTCAGAAAGAATGCAGCAAATAAGAAAGAAAAATAGAAACAACCAGTAGAAAAGTGGGTAAGAGACATTGCAAAAGAGGGAATCTGAATGGCCAATAAACATGAAAAGTGCCCAGCCTCATTAGTTATTGACAAAATGCAAAATACAATCACAATGAGACACTACAGTACATGTATCAGAATAGCTAAAATGAACAAAGAATGGAAATGCCAAGTGTTGGCTTTTTGTTTGGAATGTTTAAAGTTTACAGACTATTTCAGTTATCTGTGTGATCTCACCTTTTGTCAGGGATAATAAGTTAGATGTTTGTTTAACAGATGAAAATAGGACAGCATCTATTGTTGGAGTCCACAGCTTCCATGTACATTTCAGTTAGGTTTTCATCTGAAGTGTTAAATGCAGACATGTGTTTTCTTTAAATCTGTGGAGGAACTGAATCCTGGAATTACTCAAAGGTTTGTTTCTGCCAGATATTTAAAGTTGACAAAGGAATCTATTTAATCCCTTTTGTTGAGATCAATGACACAATAATCTGATATTTTATTCTCTCAAAGTCCACTTCAAAGATATTTTGATAAAGATAATTAATATGTTATGTACGTGGTTAGAATTCTCAAAAAAGAAAGTATTTTCTTTCTTTTTCTTTTTCTCTTTCTTTTATCTCCTTTAATTTTTTTTTCTCTTTCTCCTTTTCTTTCTTAAATTCACTTGACTGGAGTGAGAAAAATAATCTCCTGATTGTATTCTAACCAGTAAGTTTCTCTCTTGTTCAAACACTTTTTCCTTCATTTGCTCTTCCTCTTTCACACATACACAAAAATGTTGGATAAATTTTGTATTCTCCTATCCCATATTCATCACTGGATTTTCCTACATATCTCACTGTCTGTTTAATCCAATCCCAGTTTAGCTTTATAGTAATTTTTTCTCACTTCTTGTGCTTTAGTCACAGCCTTGCTTGGGATGCCCCAAACCTGCTTGGTCTCCGAATCTCCCCTACTTTTGCTTATAATGCTTCCTTCCTTTGCTGGGGGATGGCTCCCAGCATCTCCCTCCCTTCCACTTGCCACAGGTAGATTTTTTCTTCAGGGTCACATTCACATTCTCAGAAGCTGTCTTCATTGTTTTCTCTCTAGCTCTGCCCTAGAATCTTTTAGTGCATTCTTACAGCATTTACCCCTCAGTCTGTGCTTGGATTAATTCCACTTTAAAAAATGAACTTATCCTATAGTAAAATTGCATCTCTTGTTGATGTTGATAATTCCTTAGTATCTAGCATAGTACCTTGACATAGCAGGTGCCTAAAATATATTTATTGTTGCCATTTGCTGATTTATTTTGAGACATTTAAATTGATAAAATGTGTGCTATTAATATTCTCAAAACTTTAAGCATTTGAGGAAATATTATGATTGAAGGACTTCTAGGGTGTCTGTTAAAAGCATTCTGAATCATATATATTGGTTAGTGTGGCTGAATGACAGAGTGGTACAGCCTTGACTCTGATAATCTGTTTGCATTAAAACATTTCTGATGCCAGGAAACCCACATCAATAATTCAGGCAAATAAGAGAGAAATGGCCAATCCAAATGATAGATTAATTAAACTATGTTTTGTTACTATCAAGTACACACAACTACTTGGTTTAGGTATATTAAATTTTTTTCCTTAAATTTTTTTTATTAAAATATAGTTGGTGTACAATATAGTGATTCATAATTTTTAAAGGTTATACTCCATTTATAGTTATTATAAAACATTGGCTATATTCCCTGTGTTGTACAATATATCTTTGTAGCTTATTTTATACATAATAGTTTATACCTCTTAATCCCCTACCCTTTTATAACCCCTCCCCCCCTTGTCTCTTCCCACTGGTAGCCACTAGTTTTTATCCATATCTGTGAGTCTGCTTATTTTTTAAAAATTATATTCACTAGTTTGTTGTAATTTTTAGATTCCACATATAAGTGATATCACGTAGTATTTGTCTTTCTCTGTCTGACTTATTTCATAATGCATTCTAAGTCATTCCATGTTATTGCAAATGACAAAATTGTATTATTTTTTATGGCTGAGTAGTATTCTATTATATGTACATATCACATTTTCTTTATCCATTCATCTCTTGATAGACACTTAGGTTGATTCCATACCTTGGCAGTTATAAATAATGCTATTATGAACGTTAGGGTTAGTGTTATTTTCAAATTCATGTTTTGGGTTTTGGATACATGTTCAGGAGTGGAATTGCTGGGTTATATGGTGGTTCTACTTCTAGTTTTTTGAGAAACATCCATACTGTTTTCTATAGTTGTTACACCAATTTACATTCCCACCAACAGTGTATGAGGTTTCCCTTTTTTTTGCATCCTTGCCAACATTTGTTATTTGTGTTCTTTTTGATGATAGCCATTCTGACAGGTGATATCTCATTGTGGTGAGGTGAGATGCTATCTCATCGTGGTTCTGATTTGTATTTCTCTGATGATTAGCAATGTTGAACATCTTTTTATGTGTGTGTTGGTCATCTGCATTTCCTCTCTGAGAAAATGTTTATTCAGTTCTTCTGTCTATTTTTCAATCGGGTTATTTGTTTTTGATGTCAAGTTGTATGAGCTGCTTATATATGCTGGATATTAACCCTTCATAAGTCATATCATTTGCAAATATTTCCTCCCATTCAGTAGGTTGTCTTTTCATTTCCCTGATGGCTTTCTTTACTATGCAAAAGCTTTTAAGTTTAATTAGGTCCCATTTGTTTATTTTTGCTTTTATTTCCTTTGCTTTAGGAAACAGATCCAAAAAAATATTGCTATGATTTATGTCAGAGAGTGTTCTGCCTATGTTTTTTCTCTAGGAGTTTTATAGTATCTGGTCTTACATTTAGGTCTTAATCCATTTTGAGTTTATTTTCATTAAATTTAGTTAAATTAAATTTTGACAACTAAAATATTTTTATAACTTTCTTCAATAAAGATAGTTATTTATAATGAGAATATATTGTTAATGTGAAAAGGAGTGGTTATTTAAAGAAGTTTGTTGTCTTAAAACAATAAGACAATACCCAACTCTTGCTTATATGTAGTTTTGTTTCCAAATCCTTTTCCACAGTAGAATTATGAACAAACCTTACTCTAAATCAATAATTCCAAATTAACACCATGTGAATTAATGAAAGTTTTGCCAATAGCATTTCAGAGTTAACACACACAAACTGCAATCAAGCCATGCAACATAACTCAAAATCAGTGACACCCACTTTTGAAAAATATTTCCACTAAAAAAGGAATAAATATGGCAATTCTATTGAATGACTAACTATTGCCTCAAGCAAAAGAGCTATGCTGTTCTAAAATACTGTGAACTGTGTTTATAAGAATAACTATTTATTGGCCCAAGGTGCCATTATTTCTGCTTTGGGTAGAGTAAATTGGAGGAATCAACTAATGAGTTTTGCACAGGTTGGATGTACATAAACTTTCCTGAACTCTTGTTTTATCTTAGCTTCAAAGTTTCTTATTTCTAAATCCTGTTTACTTTCAGCAAAATGTGACTTCTTTGCTTCAAAGTAAACAGGCTATAAAAAGTCTCATAAGTCATCTTGGGATTTAGAAAGCCCTTACCAAACAAAAATCTTAATGGGTTCAGTGTCCATGATTCAGAAACATACGGATTGAATTTCCCTTTAAAATACTCATGAGCTTGAAAGTTAAGGGTGAAAACGGTTGGCCAAATGCACTTGGGGTTTTCTGGGAGCCAAGACCTTCAGAAAGGCAGCTGAGACAGTTTCCTATACACTTAGATTCAAACAGGTTTTCCAGTTCAGAGGGAGCTCCTTGTAATCACAAATGATGCGTGTATGTATCTTAAACTGTTCCCACGGAGGTTGTACGGTCTTTGTAAAGATCAGGGGCATATGGTACATTATGTAGTCAAGATAATGTGCTTCCTTTTTATAAAGGTATCAACATTCATCTCTCATTACCTTTCATCTCCAAGAATGAAGATAAAACAGCTTAGTCTAGGATGTTACAAGCCTAATAAAATTATGACCCTTGGTAGGTAAATTTAATGTAGGTGATATGTATTACCAGTTTAGAGCGTTTTGTGAGTTGCCATGCCGTCTATACTTTTCTGCTTTGAAAGGCAGCATGTATAAAGTCTTTCATTCTCCCGGAGCACAGGCACCACCAAAGTCTTTGACTCTGAGTGTATATGACAGGTTTCTCCACAATAGCCTATGTGTAAGATATTGAGACAAATTTTGGTAAATGACTTGAGCACTAGATCACGTTTTTTGTTAAGTTATTCTCATCACATCTTTGAATTGATGGAAAGAGTTGTTCAGCATAGTCAATACTTTTTCATATCTGTATGTAGCTATTGGAGGTTTTAGGTTCTTTGGAATCTAGAGGGTGCTTTTTTTTTTTTCCCCACTGCTAGGAAAGGGAAAATGCTAATTACATTTCCTAGCTTTAAGATGACATCATTTATTTAAAGGAAACTTTTAATGTGCGGGTGCTTTGCAATTGTTTTGGCTCTGTAAGCTTTGCTTTTCTAAGGAGTAGAACTAGACTTTTGACTGCATCTTGTAATATAAGGGGGGGCAGGGAAATTCTGCAGGAAAACATCTCCACTTGTGATCTCTCAATTCTACCGGAGGAATTTATTTCTCTATGATACAGTTTTCCTACATCTAAGATGAGCCCTGATGGCCAGGTTACCCCACATATGATTTCAGAGGCCAGAATAACATTCTCGGGCTTCCCAGGTAAAATGATAAACCCCAGAGTGTTCTGTAGATACTTTTGTACATCTCAGGGTTTTGACCTAAATGATTATGCATACTCATGGGTATTCACATGGGCCATTCCTTTGATTCTAAGTTCCCGTGATAGATTGCAAATTAATGTTTTCTCCAAATGGTTTGACAGAGGTATAGGGGAAGAGCAAGGCGGTGTGCCAACACTATGGTTTATGCTGCCTTCTTGGGTATAAACCTGCCTTATATCTACCAGCTTCAAGACACATGGTGTGTCCAGGCTGTCATAATATTTATTCACAACAGCTGGCATGCGACAGAGTGGGGTCTGTGCCTTCATTCAAATTAGACCCATGGCTTGGTTTATTTGAACTGGTACAGAAGAAGAAAAATCTTTATACAAAATGACATCTGGGAAGAGATGTGCTTGCTTTTCAAAGCACTAATGGCATCATAAATTCATGAGTTTCTAAGGCCACTGCAGATGTCCGGATGGGAAATAACACAAAGAAAGAAAAATGAAAAGTGAAATGGATATGAAGGACATTGTACTCCGGCTCCTCAGTGGTTTCCTGCAAAAACCTGAACTAACTACCAAATTTCTCTCATTAGTTAAGCAAGGACAGAGGGGAAGAGGTGGCATAGTGACTCCAACGCTGGAGTGTGACTCCCTTAACAGTTGCTGTCATGGCCATCGATGAGACAGTTGAGCTTTGGGGAAGTGGCCAGCCGGACAGTCAGGGCAGGGAGGGGATATCTCTTATTGGAAGTGAAGTTTCCAGGGTGCGTCAACAGACGTGCGATCATTTGTAGACTGAGTTCTGCTGGGAGGGGAGCTGGGGTGCACCTGTGGTGGCCACTCGAGGTCACTGATGACTGTAATGTTAGGAAAGCCTTGGAGTCTTTCCTGTTACTGCTAAACCTCATTTTTCAGCCACAAAGCAGCTTTTCATCCTGGACTAGGAGGGGATGTGGGTCACAGGAAGAACCAGTCTTTGGGGATATTTCTTATCTTTCATAACTGAGCACTTCTGAGTGAGTAACATTTTGTGATGCTAGCTGACACACTTTTCTTTTTTGTATTTTGTTATACCTGACCCTCTCCCAGGTTAGCCCGAGATCTCCATTGCTCAGGGGAGATGATTATTACAGCAAAAATGCAAAGAGAATGAGCTAAAAGTTTTAAAATTCCAAAATAGATTTTTAAAGTCAATTTCAGAGACAATAGTTGTGAAAGAAAAAGGCAAAGTCTATGTTTTCAAGAGATTTTTGAGAGAAATATTGTGTAATGTTTTTGGTGTTTTCAGAAAATAAAATAGGGATATTTAACCTTTTTTTAATGCCATGGATTCTCCCTTGGCAGTCTGGAGAAACCCATGGACAACATCTAAGAATATTTTTAAGGCATAAAATACAATACATGGATTACAAAATTACAACTTTCTTGAACTACAGTTACCAATAGTATAAGAGATGACACATGTCTTAAAAGTGTGTGTGCTTCTCTTCTAATGAGTTAGATGACAAGATCTAGTGGTGGGTCCCGTGACATTGTCATCCCAAAGTAGTGGTGAGCACAGATGATGGTCTGAGGTATCTGTCACACCTATAGTGTGATGTGAAAGTATATGTAATTTTTTTGTAATAAAGTCATGCATTTCTCAAATATGACTGTGGTGTGTTGCCCGAGTTGAACCTGCAGGAAATGTCAGATTCCAGTTATAGGTTGGTGAAAATAAAGGTCTATTTTTCCCAATTTAAGTTCATAGAATCCCTGAATTCTTTAGAGCTGCAGACCCAGGTTAAGAATTTTTTTTAATTAAGAAAGATTTTAAAAAATTTTAAATCAGGTTTTTTTTTTATTGAAGTATAGTTGGTTAACAATATTGTGTTATTTTCAAGTGTACAGCAGTGATTTGATTTTATATATATATATACATACATATATATTTATTCTTTTTTGGATTCTTTTCCATTATAGGTTTTTACAAAATATTGAATATAGCTCCCTGTGTTATACAGTAAATCCTTGTTGTTTATCTATTTTATATATGGTTGTGGGCATCTGTAAGAATTCCTGATATGAAGGCAGAGTTTTGGTGGAGCAGGACATAAAGTTTATTTATGTGCAATAGAGGGTGGGTGGAGAGCTGGACACTTCCCCTTTGAGGGAGGGAGATGAGGGCCTGAGGAATGAAATGACAGAGGATGGCAGTGAGGATTTCAGCGCCTGGAGCCGCCCTGCCCCCGCTGAGGGAGCTCTGTCTGGGCATCCTCAGGCGCTAGGCTGAGTCCAGCCAGTGCCTACAGGTGTCCCTCACCACACACCAAACAGGGCGTGGCTTCTAAGATGGAGATACAGCAGCTCAGAGGAGTAAAACCAGTACCAATGTGTTCATATAGCACACACTCATTCATTCCATATTTAGTTGACAGTGACTTCTTGAGCATCTATCTTGTACCAGGCACTGTGCTGGATGCTGGGGATGCAGTGATGGGGATGCAGGCATTCTCATGGTCCTGTTCTCATGCAAGTGGCACTCTGGTGGAGGATGGAGGTAAGTAATTATCAGTTAATAGAGAGTGAGAAGCGCTAAGACATTGTTGTCCCAGTGTTAGGGCACACTGGAAGGACACACACCCAGAGTGAGGGGATCAGGATAAAACTCCTGAAGGAAGAAGATATGCCTTTTAGAAGATGGGTTTGTGTGAGGTGAGAACACAGGCAGCAGTGAGGCCTGAGGAGGGGACTGTTATGTGACTATGCACCAGGAAGGTGATGGCCTGGATGGCGGTGGTGGCATTTGGGAGCAAGAGACATGGACAAAGTTAGGAGATAGTTTGGAATTAGGCTTCACAGAACTTGATAAATGATTAGTTTCAAGGAATGAGGAAGAGGTTGGAATCAAGCTTAACTTTCAGGTTTCCAGCCCAAGCCATCACCCCAGAATATCGTCACTTCAGGGAAGAGCAGAGAATGACAGGATCAAAAAGTTCTCAGAGAATTATCAGAGGAGAAAAATAAAGGCCTAGGGAGCATATTTCCAGGTCAAATGCTACTGAAATATAAGCAATGCAAGCTTTGAGCAGTGACCGTGGCGCCAAGAACAAAGGTCTTTAAGGAATTTGACAACAGCAATTCCCTTGAAGTGGTGGGTAGGGTCTCAGACCCCAGTGAGCTAAGAAGGTAGGAAAGGGCAGGAAAAAGGAGTGAAGTTTTCAAGGCAGTGGTTGTGAAGGGAAACAGAGGAAGGATAATTGCTGGAAAAGATTTGTTCAGTAGGAATCTAGATCTTGGTGGCATTAACACAAACGGAATTCAATGTTCCATGTGGCTGAAGTCAGGTGGTGATGTCATCTGAAACAGAAAGGGACACGGTCAGACTGTATGTTTAAGAGCGGAGCAGGGGGGCTCCTAAAAATGATGGGAAGGAGAGCCAGCTAGGGGAGAGAGAGTCACAGATGATAGGAGGGCCCAGGGGAGGCAGGAGATCCCAGCTGGGACTTGTCCACTCCTGTTTCCTTTTGTGTCAAGGTACTTTAAGATACAGATCACTGACTGATTTTTGAAGGGCTTGAGTAAATTTGGTAAGCCTAAAATGTCACCCCCATTGAGTTCATAATGTCTTTTTGTATGAATGTTCTATTGCTGCTTAATGAATTATTACAAACTTAGCAGCTTAAATCAACACCCATTTATTGTCTCGCAATGTCCATGCCTCAGGAGGCTGGGTGCAGGCTAACTGGGTCCTCTACTCAGTGTCTGAACAGGCTGAAATCAAGGTCCTGGCTGGTGCTGCAAACTTGTGTGAGGTGTGAGTTTTTCCTCTAAGCTTATGGGTTGTTGGTAGAATTCAGTTCCTTGCAATTGTACTGTTGATGTGCTGGTTTTTCAGCTGGTTGTTGGATGGGGACTATTCTCAAGTCATTACCATGTGGCCCTCTTCCACACAGCCTCTTACTTCTTCAAGGTCAGCAGGACGATATCTCTGACTTCCTCTTGTTAGAATTCACTTGATTAGGTCAGGCCCACCCAGGATCATCTCCCTTTTGATTAACTCAAAGTCAACTGAGTAGCAACCTAATCATGGAGATGGAATCCCAACATATCCAAAATTTCTGACAACACTAAGGGGAGGGGATGGTTTGGGACATGTTTATCAGGGGGTGGGAATCTTGGGGTTATTTTCAAGCTCTGTCTGCAGTACTTCTTTGTAATGTTTTTTTTTTTTTTTTTTCCAAACATGGCCCTCTTCTTCTGTTACTGTGGTAAATTGAACATTTGGTTCCCATGTTTTACTCTCCTGTTGGAACATTGTACATCTGCAGACCTGACATGACTTTATGGTAGGGAGAGGATAATTTTCCACCCCTTGGTTTTGGGATTAACCAGGTGACTTGCTTGGAACAATAAAGGATATGAGGCTGAGACGGTGAGAAGAGTTTTCAGACCCAGGTGCAGACTGGACAGGTGTGTGAGAGGGAGAAGGAAGAAGTTTGGAGAGGAAACAGACTGCAGGGCAGTCCAAGGAAAGTTTTGGCCAGACTCACTGGAAGCTCTCAAGCCAAAGTCACTCAATTAAGGAGTCCTGCCTCTTGCAGGAATGGACCTGCATTGACACCCTCTATTCCTGATCTCAGTCATTGGCTGGGAGTAGCCCAAGGGAAAGGTGGCCCCACCATGAATATGGAGATGGACACACAACAGCAACAATTGGCACTTTCAGTCAGGTAATTTTCCTGCAGCAGGATATCTGAATGATGCATTCTTATGCCTCCCTGAGGCATGAAACACATTACTAGATGTGATGTGGACAGAGGCTTCCAAATGCTTGCTTGGAGGACTTGCCATATGATGTTACTGCCATTGTCATCCCCCTCATAGCCGGCATGAGACATGTAGAGCAGAGCCACCCCTGCTAGCCTGCAGAGTCATGAATGTACACCTCCAAGTTTATGTGGTTGTTTCTTACATGGCAATAGCTGACTGATACAATAGCTTAAAACCAAATGCCTTATGAAGCACTTTTCAGCATCATACACTAAAAGATGTTAGGTTTTATAGTCTTAGGGCAAGAAGGGGAATTAAAATCTAAGTGGAATTATAAAATTAAAAGATCACAGTATCATTCTTATACAGATGACTAAACTGGGATCTAGGGAGGTTAAACGAAATGTCCTGGTTCACACAGCAATTTAGAATGAAAAACTAAGTTAGACCAGATTGAGTCTCCACATATATCTCTATTGTCAGTAAAGTAGACACTGGGAAGTAACTATTGTTTCTTACACATGATACAGATTTTAAATCTCTTGAATAATAGTTGATCATAACTCTTTTTAATTAGAACCAGACATGGAATGACTTTAAAATGGGACATCAGTTTTATTTGTGTTGAGTCTGATTTTATAGTATTTTGACTTTCTAAGATAGGAAGCTTGGAAAGAATTAAAAGCAAGAAGAAAACGTGGGTATGTTGGAAAAGACATAGAATTACAGAGATCATGATGTGGAAGCTCCGACACTCTGCAGATGTGTTCTGTTTGGCAGGAACTTTTCTAAATTGAATGCGATGCCTTTAGTAGAGGTGGGTATTCTCCTGGTTTCCCGGGTTCCACCATCTTCTATTGTCTTATTCCTGGCCCACTTCACTAATGGACTGCATCTCCCTGGACCCTGAGGGAGTCTGAGTTCACAATCCTGGATCCAGAATAATCTATGATGTTATCCTTGTAACTATATGGCCTCAATTAGTGGCTGCTACAATGTAACTCCTCAATTCGCTGATTCATTCGAGGATATCTAGTGAGTGCCAATCTGGACAGACACTATTCTAGGCGTTTGAACAAAACTGACAGGAATTCCTTTTTTTTATGGTGCTTGCTTTAAATATAATAGATAACATGCATAATAAGTAAATTATATATAATGTTAGAAGGGGATAAATATTATAGCAAAAGAGAAAGCCTAGGGAGAGAGAGAGAGGAATGTGTTCTGTGATTTTAAATCAAATGGTCAGTGTGGACCTTGTTGGGAAGATAACATTTGGATATTTGAGCAAATACTTGATGGAGGTAAGTGAGACAATTTTCGAAATGAGAAAATGAATAGAGGAATCATTCCTGTGAAATGAAATATTTTTATCTAAAACGTTTCACAAAGATAATAAATTTTCTGCTTCTGGAAGAACGGCAGGGGGTGTGGTTCCTGTGGCTTACATTTGTGAAGTTCAAGTCTTCTCTGCTTCTGTGCTTTCCTAGTATTTCCAGCGCTCGCATAAGAAGTCAGCTTGCATCTGCCTTTTCCTAGGGTTCCTGCATTATCTGGCTTATCCTAACACTGCAATGATGCGTAGGCTTACTTTTGTAGAGAGAAAGTGGGATAAAGGGCTCTCCTTTAAAAGAGGAACCTACAGGTAGAAAGAGGGATGTGGGCACCATGCCACTGAGAAGACATCAATAGCTCTGTTGTGTGAGGGGCACATTTTACCGTACGGATGGCTTTCATGAAACAGAGCTGGAGCCGAGCCACAGACAGAAAACAATTTGTGTCGAAGGTGGCAGAACAAAACATCGACAGCCCCCTGAATCACAATTGCAGGCTTTGACTGGTGTAACCAAGTCTAATGGAAGCCTCCATTTCACTACTGGGAGGAACTGTCTCTGGAGAAGCCGAGGTATGCATCATCAAAACAAACCTGATCCAGAACTCAGAATCTCAGAGCTGCAGAATTAGCTACACTGGGGGAAAAAGTGTTTCCCCTTCAGACAGCTATCCTGCACTAAAAGACCCCAGGGATTACAGCCGATATCTGATCTAGCATTTAATACTGGAACACAGCATTTGTACCCAGACCCTGTGGCTTAATTCTTAAGATTCAAAGAGGTGGTTAAGAATGTTTATGCTTCAGAGACGGAGGCTATGAGAATGGGCACCATTTCAAAAATGTCGATTTTGAAGAAGTAAGCCTAACAAAAAGCTTTCTGTTTCTGTCCCTTAAGGAGAAATGGCACTATCCAGCCCCAGCTAGCCTGAGGCTGAATTATCGCAAGGACTGTTTTGTGTGCATTTTCAATCTGTTGTCAACACCAAAGCAAAATATAAAGAAAGCTTTGTCACCCCTCAGGAATTTCTGGGATGTAGCTCACATTTAACTTTTCCAGGCTTGTTCATAGGCTTTGGGTAATATTTTGGTAATTTCTATCTAACAAATTGCTTTCTTTGAATCTGGTGGTGGGTGGAAAAGGAGAATGTCAACTGGATGAGGAACTATGCTGAGCATTCAGCTTGGTCTCATGTCTCTTTTGCAAATGAATCGTGGCCCTCATCCAGCAGTGTGAGGGAACCGAAGACAGAGGGACCCACATCCAGCTAAATCTCCGAGGAATGAGCTGATAGGTTGAAGCCAATGTATTGGTTTGAGTTTCCCCCAGAGCAGCTCCTGACATAAGGACTCTAGTGCAAGTAATTCACTTGGAACAGAGTAAAGACATGGGCTGACAAAGGGAAGGTGGCCAAGAAAGACAAGCTACCACTGTGGGTGATGGGTTTAATTTTCCTGGGAGATTCTGGGAAATGACGTAAATCAGAGCCAATGCAGTCTTCTCTCAGCCCACCAAGATACTCATTAATCCATTTATTCAACAAATATCTTTGAGGGCTGCAAGGGCCAAACACTCTTCCAGGCACAGGGGTGATTAGTAAACAAAACAAAACCCCACGTCCTTGGGTAGCTTTCCTTCTGGAAGGAGAGAAAGACAAAGGCAGGAGAATTAAGTCAAGTCTAGACCTGTGCTGTCCAACATGGCAGTGTTGAGCCACGTGTGCCTACTGAGAACTTGCAATGAGGCCAGTCCAAAATGAGATATAATAATAATAATTAAGCTATATGGTATTAACCAAAATATGTCACTAAAATTAATTTCATTGATTTATTTTTTTAAATGCAGCTACTAGAAAATTTAAACCTATATGAGGCTCACATTATATTTCTGTGGAATCTGGCAATACAATGACTAGCCTATACTGTACCTTCAGCTGGAAACTTGTTAGAAGTGCCTGATCTCTGGTCCCACCCAGACCAACTGGATCAAAGTCTTCACTTTAGCAAGATGCCCAGGTAATTTGTAGGCAGATCAGTGTTGGAGAATTATCGATCTACCGTGTGCACTTGGTAGGTGCTGAGGTGAAGAGCAAAGCAGGCAGAGAGGATGTGACGTCCAAGTAGATTACGGCTTTATTTTCTCTAGTTTTAGATGTGGTGGGAATGTCCTCACTCAGTCTGGGGTAAGACCTCACTAAGAACATGATAATTAAGTAAAATCTAAAGGAAGGGATGGAGCAGCCATGGAAATATGTTTGGAAATAGCTGTACCTGAGGAAGTGCATTTGAGGAGTCTCATCCATACCTGGATACAATTTAGAACCACATACCTAAGCCTTATGCTGTGTGATGAGTTTGAGGCCTTGGGGGAGGAAGGGAATATATTTTGTACGTGGGGAGGATGTGAGTTGCTATGCCAAGTGAAGGTGGTGACAAATTGTGTGATCCAAAGATGACTGAAAATATATCTCATTCTACTTGTCCTTACGGAACCTTGTCACTCTTCCATTGGAGGTAAAGTCTACCCCCTTTCCTTGAATCTGATCAGTGTTTGGGACTGGATTGACCAATAAAGTGAGGTGGAAGTCATGTTACATGACTTTTCAGATAAGGTCACAAAAATGCCATATACTTCTTCTTTGTTCTCTTGGGATGCTAACTATTGGAACCCAACCTCCATACTGTAAGGAAGCCCAAACAGCCTGTGGAGTGTCTCACATCAGAAGAACCTGCCTGCCATGTGAGTGAGCCACACTGTAGGTAGATCAGCCTCAAGCTGAGACTCCTTGTCTGATATTTCATGGGACAAAGATGAGACATTCCTACTGCACCTGCCCAAATCACAGGCTCGAGTACAATGAATGATCATTATTGCTCTAAGCTAGTAGCTTTTGACAAGTTTTGTTTTCCAGCAATAAATAACTGAAACTTGATTTTATCAATATATGACTCTATTCTATCTTCTGCTGCTGTTCAGAAGCCCTCTGTCAATCTAAACAATGTTCTTGTTTTTTGTCTTTGTGCTTCTATTAAGAGTATATTTTGCCTTTTGTGTTTCTCAGTTTCATTCTGTTGTATCTATGTGTCAATTTATTTATATATATCTTGCTTGGGATTCATTTGATTTCTGGAAACTACACTTTTATCATATCTGGAAAAACTTCAAATATTGCCTGCTTTCCATTCTCTGTTGTCTCTACCTGGGATTCTGCATATTTGGATGTTAGTGAATATTTCCTAGTTATAAAAAACAAACATTTAGAGTTCCAGGAAAGGAGAGGGAATGGAGCACAGGCAATATTTCAAATGATAATGGCTGAAATTTTTTCAGATATACTCATGCTAATTTCCACTTCTCCTCAGTTGTATCTAACATGCTATTAAACCTTGTCCATTCACTTTTTATTTTCAATTATATTTTGCATTTCTATGTAAAAGCTTCATTTGCTTCCTGCACAAGTGTATGTTGTAATTCTTTGTAGTTTCCTTTACTTTGCAGATATTTTCAAGTGTAGCTTTTAATTTTTGCTCTGAATTGTTGGTTACTATTTACGGTTCCTTATTCCTTGGAGAATTAATTGTGAGAATTTATTGAGGTCTAGAATGAGGCTAAGTTCCTCCAGAGAGGATATGCCAGGTCCCTGGGAGCCATTCCAATTGGAACACTCTTTAAGCTGAATGCACTGCTTGAATTTGGTTGTGTGAATTTGGGCAAAAATTCTACAAAATCAGCTTGTGTTACTATCTCTCTCTCTCTCTTTCCCTTCCTTCCTTCTTTTCTTCTTCCCTCTCTCCTGCCTGCCTTTCTCCCTTCCTTCCTCCCTTCCTTCCTCCCTTCTTTCCTCCCTCCCTCCCTTCCTTCTTTTCTTCCTTCCTCCCTTCCTTCTTTTCTTCCTTCCTCCCTTCCTTCCTCCCTTCTTTTCTTCCTTCCTCCCTTCCTTCCTCCCTTCTTTCCTCCCTCCCTCCCTTCCTTTCTTTCTTTCTTTCTTTCTTTCTTTCTTTCTTTCTTTCTTTCTTTCTTTCTTTCTTTCTTCCTTCCTTCCTTCCTTCCTTCCTTCCTTCCTTCCTTCCTTCCTTCCTACCTACCTTCCTTCCTTCCTTTCTTTCTTTCTTTCTTTCTTTCTTTCTTTCTTTCTTTCTTTCTTTCTTTCTTTCTTTCTTTCTTTCTTTTTCTTTCTTTCTTTCTTCCTTCCTTTCTTTCCTTCTTTCTTTCTCTCCCTCTTTCTTTCTCTTTCTCTCTTTCTTTCTATTTCTTTTCTTCTCTTTCTCTCTTTCCCTTTGTTTTGCTTGTTGCCAATGCAACAAAGCAAATCTCCTTGCAGTCTTCAGTGAGGGGAATGATAAATTTTCTTCCAGTTAATCCTTAAACCCAAAGTACAACCCTTTGGGGTCCCAGCTTTATGAAGAGGAGGCTTGTTATTAGACCACCCATGTTGTCTCTGTTCTATATGCCCAAATGAGACCTTGAAAGTCATCGCTCAAGTTTCCACTTTGGCAAATGCCCTCAGGCCAAAGAGGCAAAGGCAGTTTTCCTTTTATAACTTCTAGCTTTCACTTAGATTTTGGCCTCAGGTTTTTCTTATTACTTTGCAGCTCATCAGTGCTTTCAGGAAGATTTTTTTTTTTTTGGTTTATTTTTACCCGCATTTTAAATTATTTTTCAGGAGAAAACTTAGTCTTATACCCAGGCCACCATGTTACCAGAAATGCCCCTCACCCTGTATGGTACTGTCAGGCTTTCTCAGTGTTTTCAGACACCATTTGTTTTCAGACACCATTTAGTTCCTTTGGGCCTGTTCCATGTGGGTTTTACAAACATGAATTTAAGCCAATGGCCAGATATGGAATATGGACTAAAGATTCTCTAGTCTCATTGAGAGAACAGATGGGATCTGCTTCTGTCACCATCCCACCATGGAGGAGAGAATTAGCAAAAATAGTTTTGGAAATTGAGGGAGTTTCTAGCAGAGGAACCAATATTATGTTGCCTTCTTTTACACACATGGTATATTTAATCAGAAAGTAGAATTTAAATGCCATATGAATAGCCTTCAATAGTCATCAACATTTGATTAGGGATTGAAAAAATATCGGTCCCCAACTGCGGCTGTTTGTTCACTTGTTGGCATAGGGTTTCTACAAGCGACCTAGGGCAGTTGTTCGCTTGTGGTAGGATGGCCCATTCAAAGTACAGATGGCTTGTTAGATGGAGTTTGTTAAATTTAAACCCAGAAGGAATTGCCAGCAGATAAGAAAATTAGGTGGTAATTTTAAATAGTGTTAAAAAATGGATTTGTTTTAGAATGTAAGTGTCTAAGCAGTATTTGAAGACATATTGAGGCACAAATTCACCTTAATTTTTTTCAATTTCTCACAATCATACATCTCACTCTGGAGCTGGTATTCACGATGTTGAGGAATGCTTATGTGTATTTTGCAGTCTTAAGAAATGCACAACATTTCCCAAGGGTATAATTTCACAAGGAAAAAATACTGCTCACAAAATTAGAATCTACTAATAGGTAAAAAGAATCCTACAATGACATTTGCAAAAAACCTTTAGTTACCATGAATATAATTGTAGTTACCTTGGGCCAGATGCAGAAAGGACTTAGATCGACTCTGTGGTGCGTGGTTATTCTTTCCCAGGTGCTTGCCACATTCACTCTCCCATTCTGAGCAAAGAAGCAATAGGCTGCTTTTCATCTAGATTTCTATGCTTTAAGATTAAAAAATAACTCATAGATGGCTACTACTGATGGGACCAGGGGTGACGTCTGGGCATGAGAAAGGTGAATGATTTACAATGTGGTTTTGCATGGGCGTTCTACCTCATAAGGTCCTCCTGTTCCTGTTGATGGCAACTTTAACAAATCAATAAGATCTCTTCCGAGAAATTTGAAAATAATATGAGAGCAACCAAAATAGGTAGTAGAGTAAAACAGAATTCAAGAGATGCAGAAAGAGTGGAATATAGGGAAGAAGCAATGAGGCATTAGAAACTATGAATTGGCAGAAACCATGAAGTAGAGCAGCAGGTAGACAGAGGCAATTAGAGTGGCCCCAGAAAAGAAAGAACTGGGCCAAGCAAAGGAAAACGTTGTTGGATAATAATGTATGGTGGGAATGCAGGTCTTGATTTGCTTTCATGAACAGCATCCAGCTCTCCACAAAGGCTCTTTGCTTACTGCATCTGTTATCTTAAATTGCTCATGTATTTTTTCAATCGACTCTCATTACTTTAAGAAAATGTGTTTCTGTTTCTTAATAACTGAAAGCTATTAATCAAACCAGATTTGACGGAAAACAGATAATGACCAAATTGGCTCTTTAGTAAGTTTGTCAAGAGCAAATTAGTCAAGGTGGCACAGAAAGGTGTGTGTATGTGTATTTTGAGACTCTTTTCAAATTAAAGCAATGACAGAATATATATCATAATGATATGTATAATTAATATAAATGTGTATCAATGAGAGTTAAACATTTAGAAAGGGAAAAAAAATCAAAGTCATAGCCACAATCTAAAATCAAGTTATACATCTTTAGAACTGAAACTGAGCTGAACTTAAGTGGCACCGATGCCATCCCAGGACTACAAAGGGATGGGGCTGTTGACTCCAGGCAGGGAAATGGGCAGAGGTGTCTGGTGTTCTACTTGTGTTACTGGAAAATAAAAGTGCTCTGTGTGAGGTGGGCGACTGTGACCTGTTTGCTGTTATAAAGCCTGTGAAAGGAAGATGAAAAAGCTGTGACTAGTTTCTGGCTGTGGCCCACAACTTAAGGAATAAGAGAGAGGCAAAGCCTGCCTGGGGTCTGGGCCAAATCACCATTGGCACAGGGACCGTGACAATAATGTCCTTAATATCACCTTGGGACAGAACCTTGTGTAGCTGGATGCAGGCACAACTCTTTGATGGAAAAGGATGAGTTCAGAGCCAGAGAGAAAAACAATCAAAGAAGGAAGCAATCTCCAATACAAATAGGAGAAGCAATTCTGACTCAAGACTCCAACATCAACACTTACCTGAGCTGCCAACTTGCCAGCCTGCCCAGATTTCACATCTGCCAGCCCCCATAATCTTGTGAGTCCATTTCTTAAAATAAATCAGGTAGATTTATTTTATTATAGAAGTATGTTATAATATATAATGTTGTCTATTATTATATATAACATACATGTTATTATATAAATCTATTATTATAATGATGAAAGAATAACTTTGAAAATATAAGGTCAAAGAAACTTCTAGAAATTAAGACACCATATGGGTCCTCAGATTCAAAGTGTAAACTGAATGCTGAGCAGGATAAATAAAACTCAATTCACACCAAACACATCAACATGATATTGCAAACATTAGGAGAAAATCTTATGAGCAACCAAAGGAAAAGAAGCAATCTTAAAATCTTAAACTTATTAGACAAGAAATGCAGATTACCTGCAAATGAACCACAGTTAGACTGACAGCAATTTTCTCCACAATGAAAATAGATGATAAAAAGATAGTGGGATAATATCCTCAGAGTGTTGAGGGAAAATATGTTTTGACCTGAAATACTACATTCTATTAAGATGTGCTTTGTGCATGAGGATTCAATGAAGACATTACCAAGTATCTGGAGTGTGCCTGCCACAGTTCTCCACTGAAAAAAACTGATTAAGGGCATAAGGTAACTCAGACAAAAAAAAGTAGGATGCAAAGCGAAACAGGAATCCATGAGCACGAAATTCTGGGTAGACTAAGTTTCAGCTGCAAAAACGATGGCTAATTCTTATGTTTAAAAGGAAATAGAAAAGAGTTCTATACAAAATAAAATATAAGAGGACAGGTACGCACTAACTAGGTGAATTCTGTTTGTCTCAATTTCAGGTGAGCAGATTAGAGATACTTGAAAGGACACTGACTTACACTTAAATGTTATATATTTCAATATATAAATGATCATCTACAGCCGTGCTGGATAATAGACAGCTGCTTGCACCTGCATGGAGAATTACATGGATGGTATCACTCCAAATGCAGCGTGATAAGGTGTGTTGTTCTGGTGACTCAAATATCATCAAAAGTGTTGCCTTCAGTAACATGAGTTCCAAAAGATGGACCAACTTTTGGTAAAGTCCCAAGCCAAAAGTACAACATTCCCTTGGGGTTTTATTGTGCATTTCTGAGAAATTCATTATAATTTAAGACTGTGCAAAAATAATTTATATGTGCAGTCAACCCTCATTATTTGTGAATTCCACATTTACGAATTTTGCTACTTGCCCAAATTAATTTGTAACCCACCAATTGTCACTGGTGGTGCTTTTGCAGTCTTTGCTGAACGTGGGCAGAGTGGCCAACACTTGAGTCACGAATGTGCACATTCCCAGCAGAGGGAAAACAAGGCTCTGTCTTCTTGCTTCAACTCTCATACTGAAATCAGGTGTCCTTTTTGTAGTCTATTTAGTGCCATGTTTTTCACATTTTTGTGTTTTTGGTTGGAGATTTTGCTGTTTAAACTCCCCTCAAATCACAGTGCTGAAGTACTGTCTAGTGTTCCTAAGCATGAGGGGGCTGTGATGTACCTTATGAAGGGAACTTGTGAGTTAAAGAAGCTTTGTTCAGGCATGAGTATAGTGCCATTGGCTGTTAAGTTTGATGGTAAAAAGTCTGCAATAAATAGGATGTCTTTAAACAGAAATAGATGTAAAACAAGGTTATGTTTTGATGGGTTGATGAAAATGCAGTGACCAGAGGCTCAAAGGAAAGGAACTCTGTATTTCCCTTTGGAGCAATGGTTTAGGAGTTGCTAATTCAGTCTTCATGATGACTTTATAGGCCAGAACTACTACAAATTATAAACGTCGTCTGCGTAGGTAAAATGGAGACGTTAGAATAAAGAGGAATTTCTCCTCATAACACAGCCAAATATACCCTCTGTACTTTCCAAAACGCTGCCTAGTAGAAAACCACCTCTGTAGAGAAATGTTTTGGAAATAGGGTTGTCCTTGAGTTCTAATGAGTCTGTGCCATACATTGAATCCTAATTCGACTACTCTGATGTCCAAAGTCTCTAGTACCTGATATGTTAGCATTTTTTCTCCAGAAAAATCAGATTGCCCATAAAGGTATTCTCCAGTCAGCTCACTTGTTAGGATTTTCTTAGCTTAGATTTCAGTCTGTGCTCAAAGCAGACACTCTAGTTCTTCTGTTGGTGGAGCAGGAGACTCTGGTCTCAGGAGAAGACCTTCTGGAATCCTCAAAATCACAAAAGGGATCATCAGTTGGGGTTAGCATTAACTGGAAGTCTAGGAGGTCTCAAAAGTCAGTGCTCATCGCATTAATACTGTGATGCTTGTTTTCATTTTTCTTTTTCAATCTCCTCTTTCAGTCTTTTTTCTCTCTCCAAATGGAGAAAAGATTCAAAAGCACACAGTGAGCCCTACCAGGTCTTATATTTATTGCAAGGAACATGCTCCCCCTGCTTACCTGTAAGACAGATCTTGTCAATGGTGTAGACTTAAGAGGCGCATAAAAAACATACCTTTACAAAGACTCTCAGTGGTGCTGGATTAGGCACTGAGGATGCAAAGATATGCAATCGATCCTCCCTTGAGAAATATGCAGTCCTCTAGAGAAGATGCCAAAGAACAGAACATTTCAATATCGTGAGCTGACAGGGTAGGTAGCCCCAAGGAGAGGCCCGTAACTCATCCCCGGGAGGGAGTGAAGGGAGGTCTGTAAGGCCCTCTGGAAGAGGAGTTACACTTGAGCTGATTCCTCAAGAAGGTCTAAGAATTTCCCAGACTGTCTTATGTCAGCTCACTTAAGGCCAAGGGTCACGTCTAAGTCACCTAAAAGTCTAACCACTCTTGAGCCAGTTATCTCCATCCACAGATTCAACAACTGTATCATAACAGTGAACTGTGTAGTTGGAACAGTTGAGCACTTTGCTTCTAACCCATTAAGTTAGTCATGAAAACTCCCAAACAGCTCCAGCACATTTGCTGGATTTATTTAACGTCTTTATTTTAGGGAGGTCCAAGCTTTATAAACTGTTTCATTTATTCTCATATCAAATATCACTGAAAGGTTAAATTTGGTGTTCGGTGACATTCTCCAGGCAACCTTTCCAAAGCGAAAACTGAAAATAATGGATGTGACGTTTCTTCCAGGAAATCTCCTCCACGAAGCCCAATCTTGAATCCTCGGAGGACCTAGCAGTTTTGGACGGTATCCAACCTGCCAGTTTCTTGTGATTGGAGCTCGAATCGCTCAACTGGACAAAGTGTCAGGAGACAAGGGTTCCTTTACTGGAAAGAATTCAAAGGAGGGAGGAAGGAAGGGAGATAGAGAAAGGGAGAAGGAAGAAATGGAGAGAAGGAGGAAGAGAAAAACAGAGAGAGACAGAGACACAGAGAGAAAGAAAGTGGTTGAACAACAAGAGAGGCCCCATCCTCATCACGGATGGAAAGTAACTGAAAGAATTAAACAGTTGATCCCTTTCTAAAGAGGCACTGCTGTGTAGTAGGAAAAACTGGGGATAAAATCTGAATTCAAAGCCATTTCCATCACATACTAACTGTGTAATCATACAAAATTAAACTGAGATTCAGTCTAGTTCAGTGACGAAAACAGGCTTGATAAGAGCACCTAATCCATAGGACTAGGTGAGAGTTAGATAATGTAAAAGATGCAGAGTGCCTAGAAGAGGTGCCACCTGACATGCTATAATAATGTTACCATTATTTATTATATAATATTATTATAATTACTGGCAGTGGTTGTACAATTTTGACTTCATGATAAATAAATAAAATGAATAACCACCCTGATTAAATTAGCAGTAGTAAATGAATAATAAAGTGGGATCACTTGATGAGAATGTAGTTTCTGAACAATTTAATATGTAAATAAGATGTCTATTTTTTCTAATAATTAAGCATTCTTAAGGCACGAGCGTATTATAATGTTAAGTGTTAAATGACATTTATGAAGCGCCTTGTGTTTTCCCAAAGTATCTCATAATTTTTTTATACATACATTTGTCAGAGGATGGTAAGACCACTACTTAATATCTGAAGTGAAAAGACATGAGGCTTATTGCTGACTCTAGGAAAAGGGGGCGATATTGATCAGACAGCCTCTCTTTCAGGGATTGATGACTTTCAGAGGTCCAAATGGGCTCATGTCACCAGCAGAAATGTGGTTATTCAGGAGACACTTTTGTTGACTGGCGAACACTTAGGGACATGGTCATTGTAACGAGTCCATCTCTGACTGGCTAAACTTTTTCAGAAGCAGTGGGCTGGTGATGATTGGTTGACGTGCCAAAGTATGTTTACAGGAGGTAAGTGGTTGTTGATCAATTGAGCAGGTTTAAAAATGATCCTGATTGTTACTTATTATCATGACTACAAGAAAATCTGTCTTTCCTTAATTACTTAAAATACTCTCACTTTATGCTTATTGAAATCCACTTGTTTGGTCAATAACTATTTATTGAGTGCCTATTATGCTTTAAGTAAAAAAAAAAGTGTATAGAACAGTGTATCTGTTCTTACAGTCAAGCTAGGGAAACAAATAAACAGATAAATAGAGAATATCTTGTGCTGGTAAGAGCTGAGGAGACTAATCAGGCAGGACACTCTGACTGATGAATTGAGGGTGTTCTGAAGGTTGGTGTCATGAGTTGAATTGTGTCCCCTCCAAAAGATGTACTGAAGATCTAACTCCCAGTGCCTATGAATACGACACCTGGAAATCAAGTATTTGCAGATGAAATCAAGTTAAGATAATATCATTAGATTTAGCCCTTTGGAACAGATCCAATGTGCCTGGTGTTTTATAAGAAGAGGAAACAAGGACCCAGACATACAGGGAGAATGCCACGTGAGGATAGCGCAGGGACAGAAGGGATGTAACTGTAAGCCAAGGAAGGCCGAGGATGGTAGGCGACCACCAGAAGCTAGGAAGGGCAAAGAAGGACTCTACTCAGAGTCTCAGAGGGAGCATGGCCCTGCTCACAACTTGAGTTTGGACCTCTAGCTTCCAGAACTGTGAGTCAATACATTTCTATTGTCTCAAGCCACTCACTTGGTGGCACCTTGCAATGACAGACACAGGAAACAAATACGGTTGGCAAGGGCAAAAGAGGGCAGATCAATCAGCAGACTCATGCAAGAGCCACATGAGAGAGGCTGATGGCTCAAATCAGAGCACTAGAAATAGAGCTGGTGAGAAAGGGTTGGATTCTGTATATATTTTGGAGGTAAAACCAACAGGATTTGGTGATGGATTGAATGTGAAGTGTGAGAAGACAGGAATCCAGGATGACTCTAGGTTTTTGATCTGAGCAACAGGAGTTACTATTTTCTAAAATAAAGAATATTCTAGGTTAAGGGAGAGGAACTTAATTCAGAAATTTGACTTTTAAGTTTGAGATGTCTATCAGGCATCAATATGCAGATGTCAAACTCAGAATTAGATGTATATGTTTGGAGGGCAGGGAAAACTCCAGATGGGAGAATACAGTTTTGAGTTGTTAACATATAGATGGCATTTAAAAGTCAGAAAGTAAGATCTCTCAGGTGCCAAATATACAATGAAAACAAAAGGGAGTCCCGAATTGAGCCTTGTGGGATAGACAAGACAGAAAACTGAGACAGAAAAATTAAGAAACTTGCCCAAAGAGAAATAATTAGAAATAATGTCAGAATTTCAAATTAGGTCTTTTACTTTCAAATTCTTTCTTATTTCTAATATATGCAGTGTCTCTCATGTAACATTTTCTGTAGTAGGAAGAGTTTGATCCATATAAACTGGTTCTAACCTGTTCTCTTTCTTACTATACCTTCTTGAAAGATGTAATGACTAAAATGGGTGTAACTTTAAATTATTCAATAGATACATGACTTTTTCTCTGACCTTCCATAATGGCCTACGTTATCACCTCAACCCTACCTTGAACATCAGAAAGAAGTTTGCACTTGAGGTAATCAGAGTTAGCTTCATTAGTTACAGACCTCATTCTGGACTTCATTAAAATGAAGCTGTATTTTGAAAATCTTATCTAATGGCATCTTATTGATGCTCTCCTTACTTCCTTCTTGGGAACAGATAACTTATGGATTGGCTCATTGTATATTGTCTTATGCAGTTGCTATCCTAAAATATTTTTTGTTAGGTGCTCAGTGAAGTTTTGTTAAGCCAAATACATTTCATCTTCCTACTTGGTACAATAATTATACAGCTTTTAAAGTTGGACACTACCCAGCACAATTGAAAAAATTAAACCAAAAATAACCTTTCATTCAAAAATACAAAGAGTGGATTTCAAAAGCATCACTCTGTGGGTGTGAGAATGGAAAGAGACTTTATAAATCACTGATTCTAACCCCTTCCCTTTAAAGCGAACTAGATCTTCACGTTAGAGAAAGTTAAGGTCTAGAGGAGTTTGCACCACTTACCCAAGGCAACACCTGACTGTGGCAGGCTGGGACTGGAATTCTAGCCTTCTTCCCAATGCTGGGGTTCGGTTCCCCAGATGAGAGAACTGAGAGAAGAGAAAAGGAAGATAGATCAATGCCTATGTCTGATAGCCTTCATGACAGACTAGATTCAGAAGAGAAAAGAAAATCAGGGAAGATGAGAAGGTGGCCAGTTTTCCGCAGTACGTGGCAATGAAAGTGTTCCAATGAGCAGCATGGCCAAAGCATGAGGAGCAAACCCCATCTTCTGCACCAAATATGTTACTTCAAATCCTCTTGCCTCTGTTTTGTCTTCTGTAAAATAGAGATACAAATAATGGGCTTGTTTTGAGGATTAAGTGTAATCACCTGTGTGAAGTGTTTAGCATAGTGCTTGGCACAGAGAAAGAGCTGAGTGAATGTTAGTTATTATTGGTAGTATCTTTAAATAATAAAGCCAGAGAATGCAGGCTGATATTCCAGCTCTTCTACTAGCCCTGTAAACTCAGCAAATCACTGAACTCTGCGCCTCCATTTCTTCACTATAAACTGGGGTCATAACACTTTATCTGCTGACTTTACAGTGATGACATGCATGAGGATTGAATGAGAAATATTAGTGCAAGGGTCCTGAATGTGTAAACTGCTGATTTCCGTGTCTCATCTGTATTATTCTTTCCTCAAGTGCCTCAACTGAATGCATCTTTAATCTCAATGTTTACATGGATTATATTAGTTGAAAGAATTAAGAGAGAGTATCTTGTCTTGGTATGGGAGGAAAGGGAAAGAGATACTATTAAAGACCAAATATTAAAAGCCTAATGAATGTGACCTAATAAATTATTTTATATCAAATGAGACCTTCCTAAAATAATTAGCAAAAAAGTACCCATTAAGGTAGTTTTCCTGGCAAACGGGCAAGTTTAATCAGCTTGCTTTTTTAAGCAGTTGGATAGAGTTTTCTAAATGTTAAAATTAAACATTCTGAAAGAATCCGGTAATTGTGAAACTTGCCCTCGTGATTACATTCTAAAATACAAAAATGGGGCAGGAAATGATCTCTGTTAACCAGTGGATAGTTGGGAATCCGAAGCCGTGATGCTTGTTTTTTAGCTCCATTCAAATTTTCTCCAGGCACTGTCTTTGTTTATGTCTCATTTATTTCGTCTTTTAAGGTACTGTTGATATTCAGCTCTTCTACCCACAAGAGGGAATTATGAAGCTTGCTTTCTAATTATTTCCCTGAGTTAGTAACAGAATAGTAACTGTTTTGAGATTATTATCCTTCTGAAAATGCTATTTTAATTGAACCAAGGAAATATGTTTAAAATTACAAAATACAAGATACAGTGTGGCATACTTTCGTATGTCTATAGTCTTAGTTTTCAGTGCTATGTTTATTATACTTTTATGTACGATCTTCACAATTTAAAAAAAAATTGGTAGCTTTATAAATCACGTTACTGGTGCCTAACAAAAAATTGCACGTGAAAGTTTGAATTAAGAGGAATAAATATCAGTGTTATTCTATCATGTCAAGCATCAGACACATTACATTTCTGTATCAGTTTTCAGTAAAATGTGTTCTAAAAGGAGACCTGAAATAACTGACAATAAAGTAGGCTGCTTAGTGGGTTTTCCCCAAGACTAAATTGTGATATAACTAATTTGCCCCGGCATTAGTCCATTTCCATTTCTGGGTTGTTACCCATTTTTTTGGCTTCTTCCTCAACTTCCCTTTGAAAGGTGGAACTTTCTTCTTAATCTTTCCTCCCTCTCAGTTTTATCAAAACATGCTCTAAGGAAGGAATTTGATTTCATTCAGTTTTTCTCTATGTGAACTGAAGCCAGTGAATCATTTCTCCATGATTATTTGTATCTTAAATCTCAGCAATAAATGCCGAAGCGAATGCTTTCTTCCTGGTAACCTATATTTCAATTCCTAACAGGTGGAGGATCACATTTTATCGGTAATTTTTTTACATAGTTTTTTTTTTTTTTTTTAGCTTTTGTTTGCTTGTGTTTTGGAGGGAGGTAATTAGGTTTATTTATTTATTTGTAATAATTTTTTTTGAATGGAAGTACTGGGAATTGAACCCAGGACCTCAGGCATGCTAAGCAGGCACTCTACCACTGAGCTATACCCTACCCTGGGAAGCACATTTTAAAGCAGAAAAGCAAATCTCCTTAGTCCTTCAATGATCATACATTTAATGCTTAAGATGGGTCATGATGACCAGGACAGCAACAAATGTTCTAGTTCAAAAATGCCTGGGATAAGGAGAAGAGATATATGAAGAATTTTTGCCTTTGAGAAACAGAGGCATATTTGAGAAGTTTTTGAAAATCTTTGAGAAATCAGCATATTTAGCCTGATTGCAGCTCTCAAGCTTACCCTGAGGTCTTGTTCATTTTTCAATTTTATCCTTCTATTGGCAGAAAAGAACCAAAGTCTGCATTCTCATTATTTTCTCATTTTATTGAAAAAGTCCTTACATTTTACTCATGTCCTCATTTTCCCAGAGACCACAAATGGTAAATGAAGATTTAGATAATATTTAAATGAGAAACATTCGAGAACAAGAATGAAAGTATAAAAATAGACCGTTTGTTTCTAACGCACAGCTATTATCTCATTAACTAGACTCTTTCTGATAGACAAATACGTTTCAATGGAAAAGTAGGACATTCTACATAGAAAGTGATTGTTGGAAATTAAATATGAAATCTGAACTATTTGCAAATGAGAAAGCTCAGGATCTGTATTCTCACCACTAGTTTAATTCTGCCCCCTTGTGTGTACAGGATGCATTGAAATGGGGCCAATCCACTTTACAGAAAACAAGGCAGGAATATATCACAAGCTGCATTAAAATTGTATCTAGGAAGAGAACATCTCTCTAAAATCAATATAAACTTCACACTCTGCAGTAAAAATGATATCATAAGGATCAACTTGTGCAACAGACCAAACAGTGAAAAATCTGACGTGTAACTCTACACCCATGTGAAGCTTAGGGTGACTCCCTTATTTACCTCTATTACACTCTCGGTCAAGACTGCACTTACTAAAGGAGAAAACATTTTTTTAAATTTCAACTCCAACTTATCAAAAGAATATTGGTTTTATTCTAGTATAGTCACTGCAGTTATTTAAAATACCAAACACCTCAAATTCTTGTAAAGTTTTTACAGCAAAAATATCAACAGTGTACCAAGAGGTTTGTGATGTGGAAATAAAATACACAGCAATATTAGCACAAAGATGGAAGAAGGCGTACATGAAATTAAACTGTTGTGAGATTTGTATATTGTATGAGGAGTCATACTATATTAATTCAAGGTTGACTGTAATAAGTTAAAGATGCACATTATAATCTCTAGAGCAATCACTAAAAATCACTTCATATATTAATGAAAGTGTCAATAAAAATTTAATAGAAAAAATCGAATGGAATACTTAAAAAAACAATTGATCAATCCAAGAGAGATTCAGAGATGAGGATCAAAATAATAAAACAACACAAATACAAAACAACAAAACAAACAGTTTTACAAATACATGAAAACATACAACAAAATGATACAAATAACACAATTCTGTCAATAATTGTGTTTAATCTAAATGTGCTAAAAATTCTGCGTAGAAGACAGATTGTTAGACTAGATAAAAAAGCAATATTCAACCACATGCTATTTATAATAGACTCCCAATAAATGTAATCCAAAACATGAGAGCTCATGTGCCATACATCATCACACAAAGTAGACTTCAAGGCAAGATGTATTATTGGAGGTAAAGAGTGATTTCATAGTGATAAAGCATCAATTCATCAAGAATATAAAATGCTACTAAATGTATACACATTATGACAGAGCTTCAAAATACATAAAGTAAAAGTTACAGAACTAAGAGACAAATTAAAAATTCCACAATAATAACTGGAGGATATTAACACCATATGCTCCAATTAAAATAGAGCACATACACCAAAAAAAAAAAAAATCATTTAGATTGATTGAAAAATTCTAACACCCCAAACACAATCATCTAGAATATTATACCCCATAGCTATAGAACACACATTTTTTCCAATTAGATGTGGAATATTTATCAAGATAGATACAAAGCCTCTCTTTATAGGATTGAAATATACAGTATGTTACTCTTAAGAGAATTAAGTTAGGAAACTACAACAAAATAAATCCAGAAAATCATCAAATGTTGATAAATAAGCGAAATATTTGCAATAACTAATGGATTAAAGAAGTCACAAGACGAATTAGAAAATATTTTGAACTTAGTGCTTTTTATTTTAGACTGTGTCATGTTTATGACAGACAAGAGCCACTTGAGCACAATAGTCTTGATGGAAAAAAATCAGAGGCATGTAAATGTTCTCCTCCTTTTTGAAACCCATGTTTACTTTCTTTCCGTGAAATAAGGCTGTATGGAAAACCTTGAACCGCAGTGCAACCCACAGAACTAACTTTGGTTCATCGATGCCGTGACACGGCTGTTCCAGCAGGAGACACGTCTTCTCTGCAGTGTGAAGCCAGTGATTACAGTGATTAGTGTACTCAAATCAGCTTTTGTCACCATTGTCTTTGACTAAGGAGGGCAGTGGGTTGATATGACGTTATTAGGCTCATTATTTTAAACAATATATGTATTTTGCCAGAATACTGAGATGGATGACCTTGAAGTCCAATTTCTTTACTGGTGTCTTTGTCCAGGGATAAAATTGATTTCCCATTTGGCATCAGGGCAACAGTACTGTCTTCATCAATATCTGTATTGTGAGTCTGTGCAAGTCACAAATCTGGGAATTGGGGTTGTCCTCTGCTTTCAGCAGATCCTGGGTAAACCAGTAATTAACCTCACAGATGCCTCAACTTCCACATCCTGTATTGTAATAGTGTGTCTCCCTGAGACGTCAGGGTCATGAATTGTCATGTCAAAATTGATCTTGGTGGGCCTTTTGTTGGGAAACTACTGATTTACATTTTGGCTCTTCCCATTCCCAGACCACCAAGTGCACCAGGGGCCCTTGCAGCCTGCCCTGCCTTGGGTGTGAATTAAACAATATTTAAACATGACATTAAAATTTATGGGATGCAGCCAAAGCACAGCTTAGAGGCAAATTTATGGCTCTAAATACTTACATTTAAGAAGCTAGGAAAGAGAAAAAAAATCTTTAAAATAAGAAATTAAAATCAAAGTTATAGAAAAAAGAAGTAATTAATGTAATAAATAAAAGAGAAAAAAGCAAAGTAAATCAATACATTTCATATGAAACCTCTCTACAAGGCAGGAATTGAAGGGAAGCATCTTAACCCAATAAAGCATATACATGCAATGCCTATACATGACATTGCACATAGTACATATATATATTGCATGATCCATATACATATGTATTATACATAATTGTGAAGGAATAGAAAGAGCAAATATGTGAATTTACTGACATCAGTAGTTTCCCAACAAAAGGCGCACCAAGATTACTCCACAATAAGCTCCAGGCTGACAATCTCTATCTACAGGGCTTCTAAGTACACTTTTATTTCCCCACTGTGACTCAGGAGCAAGAAACCAATTGTTGTCAGACATCTAAGGAAGACCACTAAAGGCAGAGATCCAAACAACAAAACAGAAAATAAAATATGCAATAAAAACAGAAAACCTGGAGAAACAGAAAATATAAAGAAGAACTTCAAACCAACTTTAATATTAACATCCTTAGAGGCGAGAAAATATTTTGCAACCACAAGACAAAAACAGGATGCATTAAAAATATAAGCAAAAACAAGAAAAAAAAAATCAGAGAACAAAACATTGCTCTTGGGAATTGAAACCTTCACATCAGAAATAAAAAATATGTGGAAGAGTTAGAAGATGAGGTTGAGGGACTCTGACAGAAAGTAGAGCCAAAAGTTGGACAATAGGAGAGAAATGGTAAGGAAATTAGAAAGAAAAATACCATATGAGATCACTCATATGTGGAATCAAAAAAAATGAGCATAAATACAAAACAGAAACAGACTCAGAGACATAGAATACAAACTTGTGGTTGCTAAGGGGGCGGGAGGTGGGAAGGGACAGACTGGGATTTTAAAATACAGAGTAGATAAATAAGATTATACTGTATAGCACAGGGAAATATATAGAAGATCTTGTGGTAGCTCACAGCGAAAAAAAAATGAGACAATGAATATATGTATGTTCATGTATTAACTGAAAAATTGTGCTCTACACTGGAATTTGACACAACATTGTAAAATGACTCTAATTCAATAAAAAAAATGTTAAAAAAAAAAAAAAAAGAAATTAGGGGACCAGTCAAGGAAGCTTAACATTTGAATAAGAGTAGTTCTGGAAAAGAGAACAGAATCTGTATGGGGAAAAAATCATCAAAAAATTATTCAAGAACATTTCAGAAAGTGAAGGACATGGCTTCACTTCTAGTCTCATGGTACAAACCCTAAGTGATTTTATTCTTTTTTATGGCTTGTCTTCTATGAGATTTATATGAATCTTCAGCCCACACTCCTCTCTTGTACATTGAAATACAATTTTATTGCTACCAGACATCTTGTATTGGAGGCATAACGGTAAAACAAGTAGATATGTAAGCAACTTTAAAGAGAACCTTGCAGAATGGGCTAGAGTGCTTGAGTAGAACTTCCAAGTAAGTGAGACTTGAGATGCACCTTTAAGCCTTATGTGTCAGTTTTCCACTTGCTGCTGTAATATATCACCACTAACTGAGAGGCTTAAAACACAGATTTATTCTTATCACCCTGGAGGTCAGAAATCCAAAATGGGCTAACATCAGGGTGTCAGCAGCGTTCTGCTTCTTCTAGGGACTCTAAGGGAGAATCTACTTCCTTGTTTTTCCCGGATTCTAGAAGCTGCCAGCATTCTTGGCTCATGGCCTTCTTCCATCTTCAAAGCTAGAAATCATGTTGCTCTGAACTCTGCTTCTGTCTACTCCTCTCTTTTCTGACTCTGCTTCTCATGTCCTCCTCTTGCACTAATAAGGACCCTTATGACTATGTAGGCTTGCAAGGTAATCCAGGATAATCTCCCCATCTCAAGATAATAAATTTAACCAGATGTGCAAAAGCCTTTTAGTCACATCAGGTAATGTAGCCACAGCTTCCAGGAATTGAGGCTATTCTTCTGCTTGTCACAGCTGGGTAGAATTGGGATCTCTAGGGAGAAGTCATGTTCCATATCATAAAAAAAATACATTCAGTATATTTCAGGGCAGTGAGGAAGCTTTCTGGTTGGTTTAGAGTCTTGTATTGGGATGTACGGAGTGAATGGATAACTGGGAGCTACTGTGGAGGAGCCATACTATGAAGAAAGTTGGTTGCCCAGATCAGTGTATTTTGACTTTTCTGAAATCAATAGGAGAACTCTTAAGTTGTTAAAATATAGAATAAATGGTCCTAGAGCTGTACAGACTCTTAAGAGAAGTTCTGACCCCATCCCCTGCCTTTAGGAATGTAAAGTGTGATGATAAGAACATGAAGATAAGACCACAATAGGCCATCTGTTGTCTTACCTGAGGCATCGATTTGGAGTATTAGCAAGCCTTCTCTTGTTATTAATGAAGGGTAATTCTGCCCTGGAAGGGGTGATACAAATTCTCTATGCATTACCTTGCAGAATATTGATTTATTAGCTTTTCCTTTGGCCAAATGGAGAAGAGCAGGAATGTGTCTGAGCTCTTCTGCCAATCAAAACTTTTTGGAGCTGCAGATGCCAATTTCAATATAGGTACCATGCTAATCAATTAGTATGTAATATTTTTACATTCCAGGGGAGATTACACTTAACCTTTGAGATCCATCTGGATTCAAGGGGGATTTTTATGGACAAAACTTAAAAGAATGCTTGCTTAGTTACCAAACCTGAAAATAATTTAATCCTAGTGAATATTCCCAGCCGTCAACTTTATCTCAAAAATTTCTTCTAAATGGTTTTACTCTGGAATGCTCTTTCTTGTACCTACTTACACACCCCACCCCATATTTTCAGAATTCCTTATACCAGTGTAACTTATTAAGAAGGCTTGTGTATTCATGGCTATAGATAGGATTTCATTTGGTAAGAATGGAATCAGAAATACAGGGTCTAAAGAAAACTGATACTTAACAGAAGACTATAGGAGTCAGGCTTTAAGAAAAGATAAGGGGGTTTAATATTCTTCTATGATTTTCCTTCTTGATGCCTCTTTTTGCACCATGTTATTTCAGAGTTGGACCTGAATAAGATCCACTTTCAGACTTTTAAATCCTTCCCCCCTCTAAATTTATACACATACATTTTGTTTAACGTCTTATGAGACAAATCTGCCATTTTTCTAAAAGATGCAACTTTAACATCATTAAGCAACATTACTCTTATATCTAACAAGATTTTAATCCTCAGTATTATCAGAATACTTGAAGCAACTTATATCTCCTGTTTTTCAAACCTATCATACCTTGTTTTGTAAAGCTATTTTTTCTTTTTTGGACAGGGAAAAAAAGTAATTTTTTAACATTTTTTATTGATTTATAACCATTTTGCAATGTTGTGTCAAATTCCAGTGTTCAGCACAATTTTTCAGTCATACATGGACATATACACACACTCATTGTCACATTTTTTTCTCTGTGAGCTATTTTTTTTCCTTCACACAGAATGATCTTACACCTTGAAAATGTTACTTTTTGAGCACAGCCCAACACACACTTAGTTTCTAAGGTGCAAGCATCATGGTTGGCATAGCAGAATAATCTAGGGACTAGATTTGCTAATTGAAGGATGGGCACCTCTATGTTTCTCCCACTGTGAGAGTGTGGGGAAATACCAGTTTTTAAAGTAAGGTTTTGCCATTCACAGAAACTTCAGGGAGATTTTCATCCCTTAATGTTTAACTGTTACACATTTCAATTCAGGCGAAATAATATCCCTTCAGTGATGTGTGGTTCATGAAAGAAGGTCAGCATGTAGAAAGCTATATGTCTTTTGTATCTTGAAATAAGGGATGAAGGACCATATTGTTCCTAGGTCCTTGTGCTCCAACAGACAAAAGGTAGTACCAGGAAAGTACAGGCCCATATTTTCTAGCAGGGGCCATTTTTAATTAGCGCGTGACGATGAATCCTCTTCATCCTACCGTTGAGACTTCTGACCACATCAGAGAGATTAGGAGCAGAGGAATGACGAGCACTCCTGGAGTGTTTGCTCACTGCTCCACACATTGTCCTGAGCAATGGACTTTCTTTAATGGAAGAAGGACAACTAGCAATCATGCTGTGACAATGGCTAGCAACGGGTGGTGTGACAGCCCCAGAGGAGGGGTGGATCACCCACTGAAAAGTGATTAAATCAGTTCCTGCAGAGAATAGTGTATCAGTGCATCAGCTCTGTCTCCAAATGTGCTGTCCCTCATTCTTGTCCAAAAGCAGCCAACACTGAAATTATCTTAAGATAACAATGGTCACCTGTGAAATACATGGGATATTTGAACTTAGATGGAAACAATTATAAAGTTTTCTTGTTGACACAGGTCAAATGGAAATAGTTTGGAGATTGTTTTCTGTATCACTTGAGGGGAACAGAGTCCCCTTGGAGAAGTCAAGGACATTGGTAACTCTTGAACCAGGGGTTAGATTTTAGTATCTACACCCTCTCCTCACTCCTTACCTCCTTCTGCTGGGCTATTTACTCTATTTTTTCATGGTACTTATTACCTTCTTATGTGCTTTATCCTTTCTGTATTTAGTTTATTTTAAAATTGTTTGTCTCAATGGTAAGCTCCAAAGAGCAATGATTATTGTTTTTTCCAACGCTGAAACCCAAGGACAGTGACTTTTATATGATAGGTGTGCAACAAGTATTTCTTAAGTGAATGAGTTAGTGAAAAGAGTAGTTTTCATCTTTGATACATTTCAACAATACTTTAAAATAACTGTAACCCAACATTATGCAACATACAGTTACATCAACCATACAAATTCCAGGGTCAGTACAGAGTCTAGAATCATTAGAAAATTTAAATCTCAATAAGATTCCTGCCACTGGAGGACCCTAAGTAATAATAGAATATCTCAACAACCTAACCATTAATATTTTATCTGGAGCACGTTCTAAACTTTAATTTGCTGAAGAGCTCAAGCTCATCAAAGCTATGGGTAGTGCATCTAGCAACTTCATGCATTTGCAATGTTTACTTTTTAAATAAACATTTGTCCTTTAATTGAGTTTGAAAATTTTTCACTTGGATGGCATTGTTTCTAGGAAAAAAAAATCATATTAGTACTTGGTCTTCTGATGGCTAATGTTTTTAATATACTTGTACAATTACTAAGTTTAAATAACAACCTTCTATGGAGGAAAATCCTTACTTATAAGAGCCATGAAGATTGGTGCACTTTGGCTATGACAGGAGATGGGCTTAATGAAAATTTAACTTTTCTGGGAATTCTGAGTTTGTATTGGCAGGTTTTAGATTATGAAAATTTTGCTTGTATTTAGTTATAACATAGTTAATAATTTTCAGCTCTTTCTTAAAAATTCATATATGTATTTATATATGATATATGAACATATATTTACATATATGTGTATAATAAATACATGTGTATGAATATTTAATATTGGGATTTTACTGAGATTTAAATTTTTTTTGATGATTCTAGACTCTATTTTGACCCTAGAATTTGTGTGCTTGATGTAATGAGATCATTTTTTTCCCATGACCAAGAGTCCCTTTAAAGGGAAAATTAAATTTTAAGCTTTAGAAGTTCCATATTTATATTTTGTTCAAGAGTTAACAAATCTATAATTCTACAATGGAAGTCTTTAAGGCTCTTGAGCCAGGAATCTCTTGCTTAGGAAAGAAAGAAAAAGTTAAAGATTTTAAGCAGCAGAAGAAATGAAAAATTTTATGATAGCCTTCTGTGAGGCAACCCAGGTTGGGTGAGTTGAGGCTGGAGTTGGGACAGCCTCAGGTAAGCAGGTAGGGATCTGCATATTTCTGTTTCTGCCCAGGGTGGAAGAGAGATGCCACCAACAGAAAAACTTTAGCTTCCAGGAGAGAAAAGGACACTACAGAGAAAGATCTTTTATCTGCACACGTACCCTCCTGGATTGCAGGGGCACATCTGTGGAGAAGAGGCAGGGCCAGAATGTCAGGTTTCTCCTCTGATGACCCCGGTACCATTTTAGATCTCTCATGCTGTTCCCCACACCTGGTGTTTTCTATCATCTATTTTTTTTAAGCCATGTTATGCATCAGAAAAGGAAGATACAAAATCTTTTATACCCTTTCTTTTAATATAAGAAATCTGTCATCATCTGCTATTGATTATATTTTCCTTTATCCAAAGGAATAAGAGACTGAATTTGAAGCTTTGGGTTAAATGAGTCCCAACTTTATATAACTTTTGGAGTTGCAGATGCCAATTTGAATACAGCTTTTAATTACCATGTAATACTTTGAGATGTGGTGGGGATCCCCTTCTAGGAGACTATGTTAAACCCTTGAAGCCTACATGGTCCCAAGGGGATTCTGGGACATCCTAGTAGGACACTTCCCTGGTTACTAAATGTAAAACAGAATTTAAACTTTCAAAGGTTTTCAGCTTTAAACATAAGAGGTTATCTGAAATTAATTTACTATTTAGAATTCCACACCCTCTTACCCCATCCTTTGAAACCCCTCTTTATCATTTCGGAATTACATTCACTAGCCACAGCAGTTAGGAGGGCTTACAACTTCAGAGCTACATAGAGAATTCCTCTTGCACAGATCGAGCCAGAAATAAAGGACAAAATATCATGTTATGGACTGAATTGTTTACCTCCAAAATTCATAGGTTGAAGCCCTAACTCCCCATGTGACTGTATTTGGAAATAGGGCCTTTAAGGAGGTAATAAAGGTTGAATGAGGTCATTTGGGTTGGGCCCTAATCCAATACGGCTGGTGTCGTTTTAAGAGGAGGAGGAGACACTAGGGATGCATGTGCACAGAGGAAAGAACAGAGAGAGGTAGGTATCTATATGCCAAAGAGAGAGGCCTTAGGAGAAACCATCTCTGAGAAACCTCGATCTTGGACTTCCAGCCTCCAGATCTGTGGGAAATATATTTCCTGCCCAGTCTGTGGTATTTTGTTATGGCAGCCCTAGTGCTAGGCTAATACAAGTCATAAGACTTTAAAAAGAACATAGGACACAGTTGGTATTTAAATTTGGGGCCCATTGGTATGTAGGTTGTAAAAATGGCCACACTTTTTTGAAGCTTCTTCCATTAAGAATTGGAGTCTCTTTCTTCATCACGTGGATGTCTTCTGTTTGCATCTCCAGAGCCACTTCCCACTTTGCCATCTTGCTCCTGCCCTCAGGCACGGACCAGCATAGACCACACCAAGAAGGTCTCCTGCCCTCTAGCTTCTAGCTGAGTCTGACCAATGGGGAGTGTCAGCAGGAGGTGGGAGAGAGATGAGGGGGCATCAGGGCATTGATTTGCCCAGGACGTTGCCTTCAGGGTCACCGCAGGTTGGTTTCCATTCTTTAAAGGAAGGCTTCAGTTATGGGCAAGTGGTCCTATCCACGCAGATAGGGGGCCTGCCCTGGGGGCTGGTAACTGCCAACTCCCTCCTTCTCTTCAGGCCTAAAGGTGGTAGCAAAGAACTTCTCTTCTAAGCCTCAGGGCCTGAGCACTGCACAAACATTTTTGTCCCCCCACCCCCACAACACCAGCCTATAGCTTTTAAATAATCTTTTTACTAAACTCTCTTCAAATTACCCTCACCCGAGTGTGCCACTGTGTTTCTGCCAGAACTCTGACTGAAGGATACAATACAAAGTCTACACATTTTATTCCACAGAAGAAATTACTTTGTTGGTGGCAGTTGGGTGTGTGTGGAAGATTAGCATTTCTTTTTTGAAATCGCAGCATATGTGATAATTTAGCATTTCTTTTTCTGCCTTCACTGTGGGTATACTACTGTCTGTGAATTTATTTTCAGCCTGAAACTAAACATTTCTTCAAGGCTGGCCAGGCCAATTTCCTGGGTCTCACACTCAGAAAAATGGCAAGTGTCTGACTGCTTCTTAAAATACTTGCATCAGTTAGGAATTACAGTAACTCTATTAGCAACACGCTCAAAGAAAATCAAGGCTTAAGCAAGATAAGGAGTTGATTTTCTGTTAAGTAGTGAGATGCCCCAATTTTAGGCACAAGGTTGGTACATGTGGAAGATTGCAAAATTGACCACAATTTTTTCTGCAGATCTTCCTGTCAAGTAGTGAGGTCTACTTCACTACCCCCATGATTCCATGGGAGACGGAGAAAGATGGGGAAACAGTCTGTTGGTGGAGCAGGCAGAACACATGTTGATGTTATATTTGCAGTTTGTAGTGCTCCCAAACATTGACAATAGTAACATCAAAAGTCATTGATCATAGATCACTAAAACAAATCTAATAACAACGAAAAAGTCTGAAACATTGTGAGAATTACCAAAGTGTAACTCAGAGACAAAGAAATAAATGTTGTTGGAAAAATGGTGCTGATAGACTTGCTCGATGCAGAGTTGACCCAAACCTTCAATTTGTAAAGAACACAGTATCTGTGAAGCATGATAAAATGAGGTATGCTTGTACATAGAACTACTCTATCATAACTAGATCTGAGACATCGTAGATGACTAAAAAATGAGTTTAATGAATCTCTGGCTTTATTTTATTTGCTCTCATCCCTGGGGATAGGACCATGATAGCTGATTAGGATCTCAAAATGTTTTATTTCCTTCTGAGATTTGTAGTAAAGAAAAAGGGACAAGCTAGCAGGAGCATTGTTTTGAGATCTACTCAGAGATCAAATCTGAAAAGGACTGTGTGGTATAGATAGTTTAAATCAGAAAGAAAGGATTGAGGGAAATTGTCAGTGTCTCCAGATTCTTTTAGCATGTCAGATTTTGTCAGTTTTTATTTTAGCCTCCATCCTGTAAAGCTTACATATCTAAATCCTGGTGCATGATTGAACCAAAGTAAATCTGAATATAATCCATCACGGAATTAATCTGTGTAAAAATCAATGCCAAATAAAAATGGGTATCAGTCAGTCTACTGATCTGACTACATATTTATCCTAAGGTGTCTAAGAAAACAAAAAATTAAGTGTAATTACTGGGCACATCACTTGCACAACCAGAATTGTTTGAGATGCTCTACAGCGGTGATTTTGAGTTTATCTGGGGGTGGAATCTCCTTTAATGAAATTTCTAACCTGTCCACGTCTGATATTTGGTCATCCTGCACATGACTAGTGGGTGGTTCATGCCACTTACGACTCATCACAAAAGTTTGACCATCCCCCAAATACTCCATACCTGTTCACAAGGTGACCCCACAGATCGCACCCTTGGATGATACAGAAATAGAAAATTGCTATAAAAATCTCTAAGTACTTACTCTTGTTTCTTGTACTCATCTCACTGCTGTGACAATAAATCTTAAGACTGGCCACAAAGAAGGAAAAGACATGCTCTGCACCAGGGAAACTGAGCATCTTGTTGGGAAGGTAACAAGGAAGGGAAGTCATTATTCTAAGAGCATATAGGAAAGTACGAGCACTGCTGTTTCTGTTGTGTCTCCAATGAACAGATCTGTAGACGAGAATTCAGGTGGAGGTAGATCATGGGGAAACGATCTCAGGAAGTACTCCTAAGGGAGTGGGGATATGAGGTAGAGAAAGGAAAGATGCCAATACAGAGTGCCTTCAAGGGGAGGCTATTGTGATGGGAGACTGAGACGAATCCTGCTGGACCCCTTAGATTGTGTGACACAAGCTGGTGACAGACTGGGAGTATATACCCTCCAGCTTCCACAGGTCACTGGTTGAGACTTGCTTTGTTTCTGGGGAATTCCTGCACTTCCTCCTGCTCCACACATGTGCTGGCCAGCATGTTCTGTTGACCAGAGAAAGCCTTCAGGCAGAGTCCCAGGTCCTCATATCACAAAACCAAAGGTGTGCAAGGGAATGAGGAGGAATGAATGAATGAATGAATGAGGAGGAATGAATGAATGAATGAGGAGGAATGAATGGGGCATGGCTGGCATCTGCTGCCATTGTGTATAAATACATTAATAACCCTACATAATCAATAACCATAAATATAAGTAAACCCAAGGCAGGAGAATATCAAGCATTATTCAAGGAATTATTCTTGGAGGAAGTTTAGTTTGAATGGGGCTATCAAGGATGGGTTCAAATAGAATGTCAGAGAGAAGGGGGCCTCTTAATCTAGGTGGAGGTAGTGAAATCAACAAGGACAAAGACAACTCCAGACAAAGACTCTGGAGTGAGTAAACACAGTGTGGCATCTACAAAGGAGACCCTGCTTGGAACAGAGGTGCCATATTGGAGAACAGACTGGGGCTTTCCTGATACTATTGACCTAAAATAGGCTGCCAAATATTTCTCCAGCAAAGATGGGTTTATTTGGCATCAGCAGAAAATTGGAATTTGGGGTCTGCAACCATGGTGAGCCATGTGCAAGTCCCAGCAGGAAGAGAAGGAGAGTGCTCTTGTGGAGGGAAAAAGGAAGTTGAAAGGACTATAGTAAACAGAGTTCATGGAGTTTTATTGGCTGAGTCCTTGCAGGGTGTGAGAGCTCCCTCTTCTGGCCACCTGACTGTATTTAATTGAGGCTTCTATTTATTAAATTTTTACAGTACTGATTGAAGATGTCATGAATGCAACATAAACAATAAATATGATTATAATCACTGACATGTAGTATGCATTTATAAATGTTTATTACTGGGCTGAGCACTGTATTTTTATTTTTGTTATCTTTTTTTGATGTAACATGCACGAAACTATATTTCATAATAATACCCTGACGTAGGAAATTCCACATTTAAAAAAATTTCTCCAAATTAATACAAATTTGTTCTTGTGAAATAAGAGATGAGGCCACTGGCCCTGAGTTTACCTTCAAATGCTTACTTTCTAAGTTCCTGGAGTTCCTTGAAGGCAAGTAGCTCTGTGTCAAGTGTGGTCATAAGAGCCTTTGTCAAGGCAGAAGTACCTAGAAGCTTTTCCCACTTAAGATTCTAAGGCTTCCACGTGGGGAAACCAGGAACTAGACCCACTAATCATGAGACTGGAAGGCCTCAGTTAACCACCTTCTGTGTCTATGGAAGACTCTCAACGTTTCTCATTTCTAGGCCAGTCTACTTCTGCCCTTTGAGACAATAAGACCATTTGGGGCTTGGAATATTAGGGGTGCTTAGAAATTTCTGTTTTCATTTCTATGATTCAAAATTCCCAGATAAGAAATTCAGAACTTTAAACACAATTTCTGCCTAGCTTCTTGAGATGTGAGAAAACTATTCCTTTTGGTCCTTTAGGTTTATGAGCACAAAAACCTAAATTGGTATCTCGTGGAATAAAATTCATATTTTATGATAAGACAAGAAAAATTTAAGCAAAAACGTTCCCCTGTCCTTTGGCCTCCTCTCTCCCCACTCGGTGCATTGTGTGTCTGCCTTATGCATCAACCAAATCTCCCCCCATGGGTGGGAATAACTGCTCAACCATAAAAAGTAATATTCTCCTAGCATCAACAAGACAACCCTTTAAAATGTAACACTCCCTCTTGATCTTGTAAGGGGTCACATGACCCACCACGATGCGCTTAAATCTGGATTATGTAGACTGTCAACAGCATGTCATCTGATGTAGAGCCCTCTGTCTCAAAAAACATATATGACTCTGCTTTGTCTTCTAATGGGCAGAACAGTTCTCAGAGCTTCCTGGGTTATAATCCTCAGACTTGGCTGGAATAAAATTTTCCATTTCCTTCTTAGATTGACTGATTAATTTTTCATCAAAAATCCTAGTTGGTTATCTTGGCACATATAATCACCACAACAACCCTATGAGGTAATATTATAACACTCGTTAAAGAGGAAGTTGAGGCTTAGTGAGGTTTTAGAAATACACCGAAGATTACATTGGTAGTGGGATGTCTGTCTAACTTCGTGGTTGTAGCAGCCCCAAAACTATGTATGCGGTCATTCAAATTTGATTTGATAGTAGCTACATACCTTTGCAAACTCTGAAGCTCTTGTGCAAGTTTAAGAAAGCAATCTTTTGAATGTTTTAAAGAAGTGAACGAATGGAGATGTGGAGACTTTTGAAGAGGCTGGATCAGTAATCCACACATGAAGTTTGAAACTAGGAGACATCGTGGAGAATGATTCATTGATTACCTAGGGGAACAGAAGAAGGGGAAGTTGAGCACAGACAGATAAAGGTAGGTTTCAAAATCTCTCCTCCCTCCACTCCTGAATGTCTCATTAAATATTTAAGGTTTTTCCTCACTTAATTATCACATAAATGGCAACATGGAGCAGTTAAAATCTAATAATCCTGTCATCATGGTCCCAAACCAAATTCACTTATAGTTACTATTGAGTCTGAACATTAAATCTTTCTGATAAACTTTAAGTTCAATTTTCCAATGGAACAAACAACTTTGATATTGTATTAAGTTTATGGAATACATTTTAGGGATTTGGCAGGATTATATTAAGACTGTCCAGGCTGCAACATGATATGTTTGTCTGTCTTTCCATTTCTTTCTTTTATGATCTTCAATAAAGTTTTAAAATTTTTTCTTCTTGTTAAGCTTGCACATTTCTCAAACTGTACATTTCTATACCTTTTATATTAACTGTTGCTGATATAAATGGATTTGCTTTCATTATATCACCTAACCTATTATTGCTAATACAAAAGAAAGCTATTATTCTGGTATATTTATCTTATGTTAGAGAAATAATTCTCAGTAGATCTTAGGGTTGTCAGCAGCTTTCATTATTCTTCTGGGTATCCTAGATGGATAATTCATATTATTTGCAAATAATAATTACTTTCTAATAATAACATCTTTTCCTTTTTTGCTTAGTGCATTGGCAGGAAATACAGACAATGTTGAAAAATAATGATAGTTTTAAAACTTTTAAATCTTTATAGCAAGCAGTACAAGTCTGATAAAACCAAACTGTAAATCATGTAATACTTCAAATTATTATTTTGGATTAGATTTGTTGAATAAAGGGCTGTAGTTATGTTAATTCAACAAACCATAATTCTGAGGCAAATCACTTCTTTAAAAGGAAACTCATCATAAATGGGAATTGACTGAATTCCACAAGATACTAGTGTCTTCATGAGGCAAGATCTTGGTACCTGAAATATTTAATATATGATATCTGGCTGAACAGTTCATTTCCAGAGAATTTTTGGCTCACTCAAACAAGCTCTACCACTTTTGAAAATGTCTCCTTTGGATAAAGGGCACACTGGGAAGTTTATACTATTGAAAGCAGCAGTAAATACAATATATAGTTTATTGTTAAAGGGATTTGAAAGGTTATTTATATTAGGTATTTATTTCAAGCATGGGTATATGATGGTTCACTTTTATTCCTTTCCATGGACTAAAATAAAATGACATCATTAAAAATCATCTGAAAATAATTAGGATTGTGTCTCTACTTGGATTCTGAGTGGGAATAAATAGGCACATTGGCAGGGACAGTGATCAGAGGTAGTGCTAGGGAAACTCTGGACACTGGAAGAAACAAATGTCTTTCAGTACTGAATGAAGTAGAGTCATGTGCCCAGGGAGGGATGCTGGAGAAGTGAACCCAGTGGTGATCACTGACCCTGGCCAGGAAATAAAACAGGTGTCCAAAATCCAAAAAGAGAAAAGTTGTCTGTTAGGTTTCAACAGGGATCAAATCCCACAACATAAAAAAAGAAGGTGTCATAACGACCAAACCTCCAAAGCTAATGTAAATTGGGTAATTGGAACAATTTTGCCTGATGTCTTTTTTTTTTTATTTTGCCAAGTGCATATTTTAGTGGTGATCCTACAAAGTTACAAATACTTATAATAAGCACCCAGGGGCTTCTATCTGATTGATTCTAGATACTTAATTAAATCTTTTCCTTTGTTTTAGATATGAACTCCTGAATGAGAGGGTAGCATCTAAGAGCAGGGTTCTGGCTATGAGTCCAAACTGACACAATCCCTTGGCTTTTCTCCAAATTTTTCTCCAAAAAGAATTGCTTTCTCACAGCGAAAAAAAAAATGTGACAATGAATATATGTATGTTCACGTATAACTGAAAAATTGTGCTCTACACTGGAAATTGACGCAGCATTGTAAAATGACTGTAACTCAATAAAAAATGTTAAAAAAAAGAATTGTTTTTTGGAGAAAGATTGGCATAAGCAAAGTCAGATAAAAGGGGTGGATAAGCAGTAGAATAAGCACACACACACACACACACACACACACACACACACACACACACACACAAAGGAATTAAGCATACATAGCAAATGCGTGGAATTGAATTAATGATGGCATGTGACATACAATCCTGCCTTGATTCACACAAAACAGGCACTGTCAGGTACTTGGATGTTGCCTATGAAATGTACTTTTTCTGATCTGTAGGATCAAACATGCACTTCACTGACGTTTGGCCAATAAAAATTCTGTTGAGTAGACATCGAACTCTGTGCTCTACATAAATGTTTCACCATTTTGGTCTTTGATAAGACATTTACTTGTTGTTCTGTAGTAACATTTCTTTAACTGACAGGGTAGCACAACAAAAAGACTCGTATTAATTGCATTTAAATAAAAGTATAGATCAGAGAATATAACCAATATTTTATCAAGACTATAAATGGAGTATAACATTTAAAAATTGTGAATCACTATACTGTACACCTGTAACTTATATAATATTGTGCATCAACTGTAAGACAATAAAATTTTTTTAATAAACAAAAGTTTAGAGAACCTTCACTTACCCAGAAAACTAAAATTAGGATCTTCTGGTAAACCAATTGTTTTGGTTATGTGAGGATTATGTATTCAGAATGCACACACTGAACAAAAATAACATAATTTGGTTAATTTCTGATAGTCCACAAGGATTATGTCATCCCTTAAGATCCTTATTTTTCAGTAATAATCATTGTATGGCACCATGCACTAAATCTGGTGATTTGTAATTTGATTTAGCTATCATTTAAATTTTAGATAACTAGAAGTTTCAATTCATAATTCTGAATCAATTTCTTTCCTTGAAAGAAAAATAATCTTCAAGTGGCTTTGTTGTAGAGGAATTATATTTCCTAGAAGGTGTATGCCTCAGGGAACTTTGTAGAACAGACACCTCATTTATAATCAGAACCAATAAAACTTATTTTAATTTTGGAAAACAGAAGAACTCTGCAGGGTGTTGGGAGCTCCCAGTCACTGTGACCTTGAAAACCCTTCCAGCGTCACACACAGTACCTTAAAATGAAATTTGTGCAGGATCTGGTACAGCTGAGCAAAAGAGACCAGGTTCAATTTTCATGATATTAAGATTGTATTATACCAGAAATTAATGATGATTGCACAAGGCTCTAAACACTTTCCACATACTAATAAACACCAGAGCTGAAAGAAAATATGTAATTAATGCCGCAGCAGCTGCTGACTATTGCCAAACTCTGCCACCCATAAAAGAAGTTACAACACTGCTGCATTATTATTACAGTCTATGCCCTTTGTAAATATTTGTTTTTAATAAAATGATCCATAGGTAACAAAAATACTTAACTTAGTTTTGAAAGTCCTCTAGCATGACTCTAGGAGACACAGTAAAGGAGAAACTTTCAAACACAAAGCCCCAAAGCACTTGGAAGAACATTTTGTGGAAACAGCTTATGGTTCTCCTGCAGCAGATGGGATGGAGAAAGTACCATGGATTAAAGCACCTTTTCTAAATTTTTTAAATGGGCACTTGTTGTTGAGTTGCCCAGCATGCTTTTCTTTTTGAGGATAACTCAGCTATTTTAGAGAAATGGCTCACTCCTTGGCCAGTGATAGTATCCTGTTTGCCAAACCACCCCTACTTTTCTGAAGACACAGGAGAGCACAAACATGAACCTGCCTGGCCAGTTAGTCTTTCCTTTAGGGTTTTCCAGTTGTGACCTAGAGAAGTGTAGCCCTTCCTCTCAGGTGGTGAAACGAAAGTGTGAGTCCAGAGATGCTAGCGGCCTTTTGGAGAAAGCTAGTCCGCCCCAGGAAATAAAAAAGCTGCCAGTCAGTATGAAGCAGAAGCCAGCAGCAGGCATGACCCACAGCCTCAAGTCCCTGATTCCTGCTACCTGCTACTCTACCTGGCTTTTCTCAGTGGTGCAAGCCAACCAATTCCCCTTTGTGCCCAAGGTGATTTGAACTGTGTCTTGACCTACACTTCCCCTTTCAAGAATAGATTGATGCTAGCTTTTATTAGTTGCCTTGTGATCTTGCACAAGCTATGTAATCTCTCTAACTGTTTTCTATATCTGTAAAATGGGAACCATAACATTGTTGAGAGGATTAAATGAGCTACTAGAAATATATTTTGTATTTATCTGTTTATCATCAGTCTCTTTCACTATAAGAATGAGGACTGGTTCTGCGATGATTCTACAACATAGCCCATAGATTAATTATCAGAGAAATGCAAATCAAAACTACAATGACCGCACCTCACAGCAGTCAGAATGGCCGTCATTAAAAAGTCCATGAATGATAAATACTGGAGAGGGTGTGGGGAAAAAGGAACACTCCTACACTGCTGGTGGAAATGTAGTGTGGTGCAGCCATTATAGAAAACTGTGGAGATTCCCCAAAAAACTAAAAATAGGTTTATCATACAATCCAGCAATCCCATTTCTGGGTATATATTTGGAGGGAACTCTAATTTGAAAAGATACATGCACCCCAATGTTCATAGCAGCACTACATACAACAGCCAAGACATGGAAGCAACCTAAACGTCCATCGACAGATGACTGGGTAAAGAAGTTGTGCCGTATTTATACAATGGAATAATACTCAGCTATAAAAAAGAATAAAATAATGCCATTTGCAGCAACACAGATGGACCTGGAGACTGTCATTCTAAGTGAAGTAAGCCATAAGGAGAAAGAAAAATACCATATGATATCACTCAAATGTGGAATTAAAAAAAAAAAGAAAGAAGAGATTGTATGAACTCATCTACAAAACAGAAACAGACTTGCAGACATAGTAAACAATCTTATGGCTACTGGGGAAAGGTGGTGGGAAGGGATAAATTTGTGAATTTGAGATTTGCAAATGTTAGCCACTATATATAAAAAAAGATTTTTAAAAAAGTTTCTTTTATATAGCACAGGGAACTATATTTAATAGCTTATAATAACCTTTAATGAAAAAGAATATGAAAACAAATATATGTATGTATATGCATGACTGGGACACTGTACAGTACATCAGAAATTGACACATTATAACTGACTATACTTCAATAAAAATAAAATAAAATAGAATAAAATATAGGCCCAAATTCTTTGACATTCCATCCAATCAAAAGATATAACTTTACCTTATTTCCTTGAATGTGGGTCAGTTTGTGACCATTTTAACCAATAGAATGCTATGTGTGTGTGTACATATTTATATAAATATAGTATGTATGTAATTGACGTATATATGTAATTTATGACCAGTAAAAAGTTACATACTTGCTTTTTTATTTTTTAACCAAAGTTATCACATTCCTTTAGTTTTTTCAGTTCTTTTTAGATTTTTCCAAACTTTCAAACATTCTAATTAATCAAAATGAAAAACAAAATAAAATAAAACTTATCTATCTATGTATGTAACCTTAGCCTGCAAATGTTTATTAATTGTCCTTCAAGTCTCCAGTAAGGTGTCATGTCCTTCATGAAAACACATATATAATTTCATGTACATATGCCAGAAATTCTATATAATAGATACCTCTAAGTAAGATTGCTGAATCAAAGGGGTTATATATTTTACTGTGGATTGACTCTGCCATATGGTCTCACAAAAGGTTAGACCAGTTTATATTCCTATCAAAAAAGTATAAGACTGTTTACACCATTGCTAACATGAGCTATTATCAAACTTAAAAATGAATGCCGATTATGAGTAAGAATTATCTCATTGTTTCAGTTTCCATTTTTCTGATTTCAGTTAGGAAATCTTTGCAAGTGTTTTAAGACATTTATCTAAAGGCTTAAAAATCAGTTGGGCAAAAATATAAGCAAAAATATTTTTTATCCACAGAAGAAAAATCATCTTTTATTAAAAATGTGTTAGAACAAACAAAATAATTTTAAGATGCCTGGATATAAGATCAACACAAACTGAATGGTTTTCAACTTGCTGTAATATTCACTAAGTAATGAAACTATTTGTCTTTTATTCTACTTATATAATGAATGATAATTAGTAGATATGGGTACAAAATATAGACAGCAAACCACACATAATTTCTTGGTACAATACTTTCTGAGAGGTATGAGTAGGAATAAGTGGCAAAGAATTTTTGAAGTGAAAGAAGAATGAGAAAAGGAGAGGACTGAGAGTTAAGAAAATTGGCAAGAAAAAGATTATAATGATGGACTGTGGAATTTAAATTGGGTAGAAGGGAGGTGAAGACACATGGGTATGGATAAGGAAAAAGTCGTATGGTCAATGGTTTTATATTTTGTTTAAAAGAATAAAATGATGGAATTAAATAATTAGCTGAATAATAGAATGTGGTTATTGCTGAATGAGAAGCTTGAAACTCAGGATTTCAAGATAATGCAATAATGAGAGATGATTAAGTCAAGTAGATGACTGTGACATCGCTAATGGGAGGTGGAAAATAAGATCCCTGGAGGCAAAGAGCCCAAAAGGCAGAGAGATGAATTGTTGGGGGATAATTTATGTAAATGCTGTCACCAAATAAAACGATGAAGAAGTAAGAGTGAAAATAAAGACAGTGATGCAGGTGCTATATGGTCATCATCAGAGAGTGAAGGATGTGAGTGGGATGTTGGTAGATAACTGAAGAAGGTTTATTAAGTGGCAAAATCAGATGGTGTGAGCTTCCCAGGAAATGCAAAGTTTGAAATAAGAAGTAAGATGATTTGGAAGTGGCAGTGAAGAGCATGGAGGAAACTTACCCCACCTCCAGGTCTCGAAAGACACAAACAGCTATGGAACAGCATCCACTGAAGAAGGTGACAGGAATCAGTATTATCAGAGGATAGGCAGGAAGGTGGAGGAAATTTTCAGAGAAGTTGAAGATACATAGGAGTTTGTGGGTGACAGAGCCTTCAGAGGACACAATTCAAGGGCCCAAAGTAAGGGAGGTCGGAAAGATGGATCATGTTCAAGGAGGTACAGAGGTCCGGGAATAAGGGAGGACCTGGGAGACTCAGGCTTCTTTGGTGAGATGCAGGTAGGTACGATCCAGAGACCTTGGGGGAAGCAGGTAGTCTGTTCAATCTGGAAGGTCTGGGGCCACAGCTGTGATGACTACAAGCTCGTGTTGTGTGCAGGGGCAGCCTGGGAGGCGCGTGCTAACCTCTGCGGAGGGCTGATCTCTTAGGCAGCCAAGAGCCTGGGACTGTTGAGGTCTCTTGCTTTTGCAGGAGAGTGTTGTCACAGCCCCCTGGATTGACTGTCCTCCCTGGAGAAAGCAGCTTTGCAATGGCCTCTAATCTTCTTTTTTCGATGTGTTTCCAGAGCACCCAAGGACAAAGGTTATTGACAAATCTTGAGAAATTTGAACCTCAGGAAAGACAGAGCTTCATTCTCTCCAGATCTCCATTCACGGAGCCATACACCCAGGTCCCTCCCTCCCGGGTGCACTGGCACGGTCTCACTCCAGAATCCCCTGCGTAATATCACTTCCTTAGAGATCCACTCCCTGAGGAAACATGGGCGTCTTTAGTCAAGTTTATTTAGATCGTAATCTCTTTCAGACAGAGGCTGTATCTGTTTTATCTGTGGTTGAGGCAGCCATGGTAAATCATTTTTTGCTCGAGGCCAACAAGAATCAGTGAGAGAAAGTGTTAAAATAGCAGAGGCAAGTCAGCCAGGAAGATATCTCTGGGTGGAGAATTCCTTCCTCCGTCTGTGAGAATTAAAGAAATGGTAATGGAGGGGAAATGACAAAAGCCCAGGAGCTGGTCTTGAAACATGTGGTAACCTTGCTTGGGTTGCTAACATGCTGCTTATCACCCAGTCCTGGGGCACGTGGCCAAGTGGCAGAGCTGGGCAAACTTTCTTCTGTAGGTTTTTAGGAGACGGAAATTGTGTATTATCATGTGTGTCTGAAAAAGCTACGCCCCTGAACTCTGAGCATAATCCTGAAACTCTCTATCCTTGAGTTCCCAGTGCTGCTGCTCAAAGGACCCAACCTATCTGTTCAGTTTCTTAAAGAGCTGCTATTTTCAGGGGCCCTGACTGGCACTTCAAGTATTTTCTTAACCCTTCCCCCATTACAAGAACTTTAAAATAGTAACCCCTTTTTGATCGGTCTGATGGACAGAGAGCTGATTTTGGAGCAGGTCACTCCTTATTCTGGTCCCAGACCTGCTACAAATTAAGAGAGTGACTTAGGAAAGACATTTTGCCTTGCTGGTCTCAATCTTCTCTTCTGTAAAGTGAGAGGGTTGACCCCTTGCCAGTTCGAACATCCTGTAAACCTTTAAGTAGAATTCCAGGAGGAGGGAGCAGGTTGTATACCATCCCTCTTAGCAAGGAAAGTTGTACCCTATTGGTCATCGAGGAAATGAAAATGTAAAAGCAACGTGATTTCAATTTTGACTCATTGAGATAATAAAGATAAGATAATTGATTTTCTAGTGCTGTTGTGAGTGCAGAAAAATAGATCCTCTCAAGTACCGCTGGTGAGGGGGTAAAATTTGGTTAGACCAGTTTATATTGGGTACTAATAATGGTATCAAAGAATTCAAAAGCATACAAGCCAAACAAGTCAACGTCTGAAATACGTGTTAATATTTTACCTAATAAACACATATTGATAGTTAGAAGGAAAGAAAGAGAACATGGAAGAAGGAAGGAAGTAGGAAAGATAAGAAGGAAGAAAGGAAGGAAAGATGAAAGAAGGAAGGAAGAAGGAAGGGAAGAAGGAAAAAAAGGTTATTTTTTTATTTACTGAGATAAGGAAGAATGGAATTTCTGTTCTTTTCTTCTTTTTTGCCAGAGAGAATCAGGAGTTCAATTTCTGATGTAAGTTTGAGATGGATATTAGACATAAAAGGAGAATAGCTGAATAGGTTTTCAGATATAAATGAATTAGATACACCTCATTCTTTCACTCCAGTATTTCTTTTACTTAATGACCTGATTGGGGTTCAAGTTTGGTTTTACAAAATATATTATGTAACAATTTAAATATAATAGTACAGACCTAGGCACTTAAGGATTCACTCTCCAATTGGTAATATATCCTGCTCATGTCAGTATTCTTTATGTATTTAAGATTGACATATTTTGGTGTAAATAAATTTTTTAATAACACAATCTGTTCCTTGTTTGAGAAAGTCTATACTTCCATGGGCTTTCTTCTAGATGA